>NW_007256193.1:272603-299518 GCF_000164805.1 Carlito syrichta | reverse complement strand
GGGGGGGGGGGGGGGGGGGGGATGGAAGAGAGAGAAACCAGTATATGCAATACTTCCTCATGTAGAGAGACGTATCTTTACTTTCCCCCAAAGCTACAGACCTTTTCCTTTCTCTCAATTGAGTGTGAGAGGCAGAAGTAAAAATTGTTTTTATTTTATTGATATCTGCCTAAAGGCACATTTAATTAGGGAGTAAGAATCTGCTAAAGATTAAGCATTTAACTAGATAAATCAGATGTTAAAGATTTTGAAGATTTTGAAAACCTAAAAATAGGCATACTCTAAATCTATAAAATACATAATTCTGCTGTTGATTTTTTGTTATTTTCACTTTTGCTATTATAGGCAATACTGTGTTTGATAATGTATATAAGTCTCCTTCCTCAAAAACAACTTAGAGATGAACTCCAACAAATCAAGGAATGTGTCAAAACACAGATTTACAGCTTTGGCTGGTCTGTAGTTTGGATGTCTAAGCCACTCATAATCTTCTCAAACAGGATGATCTGGGAAGAAAAGAAGAGTTGACAATGGAAAAGGTGAAGCTTATTTAGTACGGGATGAGAAAAATTCTGTAATTTGCATTTTGATCTGAAAGTTTATGAGATTTCAAGGCAGAGGCTGGGGTGATTCACCTCATTGTCTTCAGGTTGAAGCCAGGTACCAGGAAGGTAAAGTGTTTCCTGAGGGCCAACATTCCAGTATCGCCCAAGGTTATGTCCGTTGACAAACACGAATCCATAATTCCAGCTCTGGAAAGGATAATGGCTTAAGACACAGAAACAGATTCACGCTGGAAGGCAAAACCTAAAGCACTTGCAGAGAGAGCACAAGACTTGGTGCTGCATGGCACTCAAAGTGAAAGTGAGTTTGGAATGGTGTATGTTCAAGAACTTCTACCTTGCTGTCTAGGAATAAAAAATAAAACATGAATGGAACCAATCCTTTAGTGGTAATGCTACTGTTGTTCCTGTTCTGTGATACGTATAATGTACTATTTCTTTTTAAAGCAGGGATTTTGCTTCCAGAAATAAATACTGGGTAATAGAGATGAACACTGCGGCTGACATCAGCTGTAAAAGCTGCACAGTTTTACAAATCTGCCTGCGCTGGCCCTGAACAATTATCATAATACTGTAAGAAAGAGATTGGCAGTAGTGGGAAACTGCCGGGGGAAAGGGGTACACTTCATCAATAAGGGTACTTGATCTCAAACCAGGTGAAGTGGGGCCCGAAGTGGGGCCCAAAGTGAGGCCTAAACTTTACCTGTACAGTGATCATTTGTATACCTAACACTGAATAGTACCCCACGTGTTTAAAATTAAAATTAAAATAAATAAATAATACAAAAATCTGCTTGCAATATAATGAAAAAAGGGTTTTAGAGCTCTAGGTAGTGGTTGCACAACATTGTGAACATACTAAATAAAACTAAATTGTCCACTTTAAAAGAATTAATTTTATGTCATGTAAATTTCACCTCAATTTTTAAAATCTTTTGAATGTTATGGGATGCAGTCAAATCCATGCTTAAATGATAATTAATAGCCTAAATTCATATATTAAAAAAGAATAAAGATTAAACATCATTATCTAAATATCTGTCTCAAGAAATTATTAAAAATAAGCAAATTACTCCTAAACAAAAAAAGAGGAAATAAAATAATAAAGATAATGGCAGAAATTAAATTAACAGAAAAGAAATTCATAATATAGTAAGAGTCACAGCCAAACACTGTTCTTTGAAAGACTAATAAAATTAAAATGTCCTTGTGAGACATATCCAAAAAAGTACATTAATAACCTAACCAGAAATGAAAAAGAAATGTTACAGATGATTTAGACACCAAAAATGAAAAATTTAAAGGCAATAAATTTGAATGTAAACATAAAAGATGTCTTAATTATTTATAATAGAAAAACACTAGAAATCCAAATGTTCATCAAAAGAATGGTACATTTATATACCTAACTCTGAATTGTACCTCACATCTTTAAAAAGAAGATGGGGGGGAAGTAGAATGGTTAGGCTGGGAGTGGTGGCTCATGCCTATAAACCCAGCACTTTGGGAGGCTGAGGCAGGAGGATTGCTTAGGGTCAGGAGTTCCAGACCATCCTGGCAAACATAAAGAGATCCCCATCTCTATTTTTTTTTAAATTCAAAATAAAATTAAAAAGCAGGGTGGTTAAATAAATTGTGGTGTATTTACTAAAGGAATCCTATACAGTGATGAAAATAAACAAATCACTGCAACATCAATAAATAGCTGCATCTCACAAAAAACACTGAACAATTGAACAAAAGAAAACATAGTTTAAAAAAACATATGATATGTGATTCAGTTTACATAAAGTCAAAATAGGAAGCCTCAAAGTAGAGTGTTAGAAGTCAAGACAGTATTTACCTCTGGCCAGAAGGGAGACGGTAACTGGGAGGGGTGCTAACAATACTTGTTAATCTCAGTGATAATCATATGGTGCTCACTTTGTGATAATCTGTTCACCTGCACATTCCCATTTTGTGCATTCATGTTAGCTCTGTGTATTTATATGCATAAAAAGATATTCTAGGTAGAAACTAACCTGACACTCCCTCCCAAAAAACGCAAGTTACAGAATATAACTTACAGTAAAATTCTATTTTTGTGTAAAAACTAATTGCCTGCATGTTTTTTAGGAAAAGTTATCTATAAAAAATGCACAGACTGCCAGCAGTGTTTAGTTCTGAGATATTGAGACAAATTGGAATGGGGGTGAGTTTGAAAGAGAACTTCCACCCTTTGCGTTATTCACCTTGTTAATGTTTAAATTTTTCATCTGTGCTTTTAAGTGTTGATTTCCAATCAATGAGAAATTAGGAAGATTGAGAAATGTTGGAAGGCTTGCTTGGAAGTAAGGAAGAGCAGGAAAGGAAGAAAAAAAAAGTATTCCTGCCAGGAACACTATGGCATTGCTTTGGAATTCTTTAAAAACAAAACTGGTGTTCGGCACACCAGGACAGCAGAGGGCTCACTTACCAGCATGCTCAGGAAAGTGTCCTTGGGAGAAGAGCCAACCCTCAAGGTCCCACGGTAGAAGGCAGGGCCCCGGTAGCTATTTGGAACATGCCTCCAGGGGGCAGAGTGGAGCCTGCATAGAGGCCAAGTCATGAGGGAAGAAATCCCGTCCCAGCTCAAGTTCCAGTTTGGCCCTAAGTTTCTCTCACAGGGACTAGGAGTCTATTTCAATGAGATGTAATAGACTAGAAGCATTAACATTGGAATCGGGAGACCTATTGTAGGGTTCTAGTTCTGATTCCAAAGCACCTGATGACTTTGAGTAAATCAGTTCAGGTCTCTGAATCTTGGGCTCTTCATCTGCAAAGCGAAGGGTTTGAAATCACTGAGTTCCCTGATCACTCAAAGTCTCCATAGGGGTTAGATGGGAGCATACCTCTCAAAGAAGCTCATTTTCATCTCCAGAGAATAGATGGTAAAGTTCTCCAGGGAGACATTATTGATGCTAACAGACCCGATTACTCCTGGAGAAAAGCAGGAGAGAGAACAAGGGCTGGATATTCTACAGTGTCTAGGACAAAGAAGTGCAGACATATATATATGCCTTGGAACAAGGGCTCAGCCAGGAGGAAAAAACATTTGTCTGACCTGCCATGACTGCAGGTTTCTTAAAGTTTGTTTCCATACTACCAAGGAAGTTCCCCACTTAGCATTGAAACGTTCCCTGAAATTCCCAAAATTTCAGGGCCCTGATCCAGGACATGCCAGCACTCAACATAATTGCTCTACTTCTCTGCCTTGGAGAGCCAGAGAAGGCAGGACAAGGAATATAGGAGTTTGCATCTTTGGTCCTACGGGCTCATTTTTCCCTCCCAAACTCAGCGTAGCCCCAGTCTTTGGACTCCAAGTAACTGAAGAGAAACTACAGCCTGCTTCTCAGGCCAGAGCCTACCTTTCTGCTCATCTTGCATTTTCCACGAAAAATTGACTCGTCCTTGATTCTCCACCAGGATCCTCAGACACTGACAGTTCTGCTGGGAATAGACCAGTTAATGAACCCTACACAGCCATCTAGGGTTCTTACACTAGAACCCATATTCCTTCTCTGAGTCTCAGATGAAAAGACAAGCAAATGGGAGAAAAGGAGACCCCAGGACCCAGCCAGCAGTCCTCCCTGTCTCATAAAGAGTCCTTTGTGTTCCTATTCCGTACTCAATCTTCCCTGTCTCCTCTGCTGATCCTACTTGGAAAGACAGAGAGACTCTGTTGTGCCTTTACCAGAGACCCAAACGTAGGCTGACGATTGGCTCAGGACTTTGGGAGGAAACCCTACTTCCACTAGAGCATCATGTAGCAGCTCCTGATGGACCAGGGTACTACCAAAGGGCAGTTGTAGAGAAAGGAGGTAGTCTGTCTCAACACCAAGCTATGCTTGCATTTGTGTGGGAGTCTAGGACATCGCCTGGACTCTTGAATTACATACCCTGAATTTAGGAATGCTCAGGTTCTGAATATCATCATTCAAAATTCCTATCATTGTCTCATTCAAAAACACCTGCAAAAGAAAAGGCAGCATAAGACTGCTAGGCTCCCCTGAAGAAAGGGAGAAGAGAGGCTAAGGTTTTAGCAGAAGGAGGTCAGCATAAAGGCAGGGACTAGCTGTGGTGCTTAGAGATGACTTGAAGCTGGCTGGGAGGCCCGTCGACTTTAAGGTGTGCTAAAGAAGAAAGCAGGTCTATTTGCCTTGACTTTTTATTTTCAGTACTTTCTACATAGTAGGCACTTTAAAATACTATCAAATAGTAAAGTGGACCAGCAACAAGCTCCCCGACAGCAGAGTGAGGCCAAATGTTTTGCTTACCACACAGACATCCTGTTAGCCCCTACCTGCGCCATATCTTGAGTGTAAACACGGAGGTGGCCTCCAGAGCAGATGGACGTCTCATAAAGGACAAACCCGTAAGACTGACCACTTCCACTGTTTATAGGAAGATTTTCCATGTTGACTGGCTGATTCAATTTGACTGGCTATGAGGGAGACATGGCAGGAACAGAGGCCAAAGTGATGAGAAGTCAAGGATCCTTCTTCCTGAGACCCTTGTCACTTTGTGCTGTCATATCAAATGGTCCCCAAGGGTTCTTTGAATGGGAAATAATAAAACAGATGTTAAATAATAATGTTGTTGTGCTTTATATCTCCACTGTCCTGGAAACTCAGGGGACTGTAGGGCTATGGTAAGGAGACAACAATTACCATAGAAGAATCAAGAATTGATACAGAGTAAACAAATTGTATTCTAAAAGTACTGAAGTCAAGTGATAAATCATGCTCTAAGCAAATGTTTGTTTAGCATCTACAATGTGCCAGTCACTAATTTTTATCTAAAACAGTGGAAGCAGAGGTGAAACCAATATGAATTCAAAAGGTTACATGTTCGAACCGCTTTCACCTTTTTTCAAAGTAGGCCAGGAAGTCTAATTTGAAAGAGGGAGCAGAGACACACAGACTGAGTCTCAGATGAAAAGACAAGCAAATGGGAGAAAAGGAGACCTCAGGACCCAGCAGTCCTCCCTGTCTCATAAAGAGTCCTTTGTAGCCGGGCTCGGTGGCTCAGCCTGTAATCCCGTGCCTTTGGGAGGCTGAGGTGAGTGGATTGCCTGAGCCCGCAGGTTCAAGACCTGCCTGGGCAGCAAGACCTCATCTCTACAATAAATCAAAAAATCAGCCGGGTACGGTAGCGCATGCCTGTAATTCCGGCTACTTGGAAAGCTGAGGCGGAAGGATCGCCGGAGCCCAGCAGCAAGTCAAGGCTGCGGTGGCCTGGAGTGGCCACTGCACTCCAGTCTGGGTGACAGAGTGAGACTCCAACTCAAAAAAAAAAAAAGAGTCCTTTGTGTTCCTATTCCATACTCAATCTTCCCTGTCTCCTCTGCTGATCCTACTGGGAAAGGCAGAGAGACTCTGTTGTGCCTTTACCAGAGACCCATGCTTTGACCTAGCTGGGGACCTTGTCTCATGGGTTCCTAGCTCAGTAGCTCTTCCTGTGTGGATCTTGTAGCCCCAAATGACAGCATTCCCCAGATGGGATCATCTGAGCTGGAAAACAGGATCCTCTAATCTTCTGACACTCCCTCCCCACCCACACTCATTCTTCGGATTCAAACCCCTTCACAGTCCGCCTGGAAGGAGCTGGTGGTCCTTGTCCCACAGTTCTAAATTTGCACAAAATGTAGAGGATTCATTTTCATACTTCTCAATAAAAAGGTCCTTGAAGGAACCTCTCCCCCTGTCTCTCTCCCTCATTGGAATATCTACTTCTATTCCCGTACCCAAGTAGTGCTCACCTCATTTAAGTACTGCAGGACATCCCACAGTGGCAGGTAAAGTGATGGCCTCACAGAAGGGTACATAGCCTTGGGAGTAAGTTTAGGTAAGCGGGGCAGTGGAGTTGCTGCAATGAAAACAGGCCACAGGGCAAGAAGTACCTGAAGCAACTACTGCCTTACCCCAGCTTCCCCATCTTTACCCATGACCTCTTGTATCCAAGAGCCAACAAGAGAACTGGGTCCTATACTAAGATATGGGTATGCCTCTCCAAGAGTGATGGTAAACGGCAAATAACTAGGTGGTAGCCATTTAGTGTCCACACATGCCCTCTGAGGGATCATGCTGGGCATGTAGTTAAGAATTTGGGGGAACAAGAACTCTGCCTTACACCTTTAGGCAATGCCTATGCTAAACTAGTTTCCAGCCCTTAGTTGATGGTTAACTAGCTTCATTTAAATAAATAAGATTAAGGAGGATGACGTTTACTTTTGTTTTGGGGGTTACTTTGTCATGCATGGTACCAAGAGCTTTACACACTAACTCAATATTCACAATTATCAGAGGAGAGCAGCAGTGTTACCTTTATGTTTCAGTGAAGAAACTGAGGCTTAAAAGGCTTAAAAACACTTATTTTAAAAACCACACAGATTTTGAATGGGAAACCCAGGATGTGAACTCAAGACTGCCCTTGTTCTCGAGAGCTCCTGGAAACTGCTACCCATAGGAAGGATACTTTGCCTTTCCTTATTCCGCAGAATAGCTATCCATGAGGAAGACTATCCCTCAAACTAAGTAGCTGCTGAGTACCTGAGATAGATTCAAAGAGTTTTCGAAGCCTGAAATACTTTTCTGTGTAATCTCCAGCCTCTGTGAGCACAGCATCGTAGTCTGCAAGACATTGGGGCCCCATCACAAGTCACACAGTCCTCCCCAGCAGGGCCTGTGTCAGCACTGCTGGCAGGAGACAGTCCAGGGCCACTGAGAGAAAGACAGAAGAAAGACACATCTCCCTGCCTCCAGAACATTCCATCCCAGGCTGGGGTGTGGGGTGTAATGCCAATCTAAGAACATTCCCAACAACCCTTCCTGGGGACCGAGGTTGCCATGTCACTGGGCTCATGCCTCCATTTCACTTTCTAATAGATACTTTTTTCTTTCCTCAATCAGATCACCCAGCTGTGTCTGTCTGTGCCTTACCAAAAATCACCGTTTGTATCCTGTCTCTCTTAAAAGGCTCAAGTTAAGGCATCAGTATGTAAGATGAGTGAAATAGAGCCCTAAGGCCCCCAGAAGCCCTATCCACTGCAATGACAGCCTGCTAGGACAGTATGAACATCACAGGAAAAAGGAAAATAGATAAACAAATACTCAGTGCTCAGCACAGACCACAGGTCAAGAACCCAGTGATGCCAGAACATGTTTCCAGAGCCTCCTCTATAAAGCCCCAGCACTGTCCACACTGGAAAGGCGATCACAGCAGGAGATACTTGCCGTAGCTAGTGATAATACCGAAGTGCCTCCCAAAGTATGAGGCCCCACTCAGGAAACCAAAGTTGGTTCCACCATGGAACATATACACATTGAAGGAGATCTCATATTTGATGAATTCAGACACAGTATTTTCAACTTCTGTAGAGAAAGATGAAGACATAAAGAAAAGTAGAAGTTACAAGGAGACATCTGGTCACTTCCATCCCCACCCTGCAATCAATTACAGTAAGTCCCCACTTAACATTGTGCATAGGTTCTTGGAAACAGTAACTTAAAGTGAAGCAATATATAATGTCATTTCCTTCCAGGTCATTTCATTATAATGTTAATGAGAAAAAAATTTCTTTCACTTCAAGTCAGTTTCCAGGAACCATCGATGGTGTTAAGTGAGAATTTACTGCAATTGCTTTATCATTCAACTTCTAAGATTCTAACCAAGAAATGGTAGAATTGGCCAGAACTACTCTAGGAGACAAAACACTGTCAATAACAAGGGCCTTTTGAAAATATTTTTTCCTAAAGTATTGACAAACTACATCTATTAAGTAACAGCCAAAGAACACTATGTCACTTAAATATCTAATTTTCACTGAATTTTTGAAGTTGTACAGATAACTTATTATATCTTCATTACTGCCTTCCAGCATACTGTCTCTGGAGACACTGGCTTGGAACCACTGTGACCATCCACAAGTGGCTGTTCTCAGTCTTTAGCCACAGAAACTTCCATTTTGCCCCTTGTTTTAGCAGGTATGGTCATCTTTCCACTGGCCACAGTAGGAAGCTAGAAGGTTAAAAGTTAGTTCGAGGTGGGATTTAGTTTTGACTGTGCTCTTTATTATCTGTTTGACCTTAGCCGACCTATTTTGTCTCTCAAAGCCTCTACTGCCTAATCTACTAGAAGGTATTGATTCCTACTACATCATGGGACTACTGAGAAAATTCACTGATGAGATAATATATGTAAGAAACATGGCCCAGTGCCTGTCATACAAGAGATTAGAAACCTGTTGTTTGGTGTTGATGGTATTACTGTTGTTATCATTGGTATTGGTGGTAGAATTATTATAGTTGGCATTATTGATAGTGGTTGTGTTACTGTTGTTAATGTCAGTGGTGCTTTTTTTTTCAATTTTTCAACCCAAGGCAGGCTTTTCTCAGTCACCAAGTATTTTTCAATGGCTTTCTTTACTCCAGCTGTAAGTAAGCTTGCTTTCATAATAGTCATAGCAAAATAACTTTAGTAGCAACATATTTGTATTAAATAAAAAACAACTGCCAAGCATTGTTCTAAGTAGCAGAATTTAATCATCACAACAACTCTTGAGGTGGACTTCATGATAACCCCCATGGATGCTGACAGATCCAGAAGTGAAGAGGGCCTGCCTCAGGTCACATGGCTTGCGCTGCAGAGCTGTGATTAAAATCCTGATTCCTTTGGCTCCAAGATCTCCACTCTCAACTATCAATGTCTGTCTTCTCCTGAATACTATTACTTAGTTGACAACTCCATGGAAAGGGCCTATGCATCTGCTAGAGATGATGAAGATGTTTAACAAGTGTGTCACCTTCTTCAGAAATGCCACGTTTTCAGAGAATTTTCATGACCTGGGCAGTCTCTCCCCTGTCTTTTCTGCAACTACCTCCTCTTTGTTTGCCTCAAAGTACCTGCCAAATGTGGAATTATATATTGACTGTTTTGCTTTTTAATGATCTGTTGACTCCACTAGATTATAAGCTGCCGGGTTGGTGGGTAATTTTTATTCAGCAATGCATCCTTGGGGCCTGGCCAAGTGCATGTACATAACAGAAGAGAAGTTGAATAAATATTTGTGGTGAATGAGTGAATTAATTAACAGAGAACTATGTGAATGATTCGTGCCTCCGGCCACCTCCACCTGGAGTCGAATCCTGCAAAACACTCACCAGTTGCATCTATCATGTGGTGTTTGCCTCCCCAGTTGTCGAACCAGCCGACCCAGTATTCCATAATCAGAAGGGGCTTATCCCTCTAGAGACAAACCAAGCCAAATACAAAATTCAACAAAACGCAAACAAGAAAAAATTTTTAAAAACTGAATACAGTAGAAAAAAACTTGAGGAACTTGTGCTTCCCTTCCTTTTCCCAATTCAGAGTTTTCCCTTTTGATCTAAACTTTCTTCCTCCCCATCACCACCCTCAACCATTACACTATTGCTATCATCCACAGTTCCAGTTCCTCCTCTGCTAAACACCCATGGTCTCCAGACTCCTAGCTCTCTGTGCCTCTCTGCTATTCCTGGAAAGCACCATCACCAATTTCAACTTTGCCTTGCCCAAGGCTGATATTGAAAGAATCAGTTTTGGATACAAAAGGACTTGACCACAGCTCCTTAGGTAGAAGCTGAGGTGCAGAGATCATACTCTAGTAAAGACAGAGCCATAACACAAATTCAGGTCTGAGCCTAACTATTAGTCACTAAGTTCTATTGTCTATCAAATATATTATTCATTTTCTCTATATCTTTATCTAATTTTATTCTATCTTATCTATGTGAAGTGTTCATTGTAATTATGCTTCTATTCATTTCTTCTTTATATCTAACAGTTATTTTGTATATTTTTGTTAATAAACAATTTAGTCTATAAAAATCCACAAATGTTATATTTTATGGATTATAACTTTTATTTATTTTTAACAATTATTATACTAAAATAACTAATAATTATTAAACTTCTAATCTGTGCTGGGCACTAACAAGTACTTTATGTAACTTGTTCTGTGTAACAATCCCATAAAGTAGATACCATCAGTCTCCAGTTTACAAATGAAGAAACAGATTAGATAACCTGTCCGGGTTCACTCAGCTAGAAAGTGCCAGAGCTGGGTTTTGAACTCGGCCAGCCTAGCTCCAGAATCCACACTCTTTTTTTTTTTTAATAATTAATCAGTATTTTTATTATAGTTTTGTGGGGTACAGTTAAGGGTTAGGTGTACAATTACGTTTCATTCAGACACCCTGTTGATAAGAGGTGTTTTCCCAGCCCCAGACAGATATTTGCTACTGTTAATCCCCTCCCCCTCCCCCCCATAGTTTCCCAGTACCGTCAGTCATTTTGTTATAGTATTACATTGGATGTTCAAGGTCCATTATATGAGTGAGAATCCACACTCTTAAACCATTACACCATATTGCCTCTGGATTACAAATGGCCTATTATCTAAAACTAGAAGAAAACATACCAAAGCAATACATGTGGCAACTTATCCATTTCTCAAAACTTCTGAATAAACATATGACATTTATTTTAAGATTTGTATCAGGGTGGCCTAAACAGTCAGATGTCATAGCCTTTCAGTCTGACATCTGCATCCCACTTCTAGCCTACCATTTTCAAGGCCACTAGAAAATGTACATTGTTTTTTTTCTGAACTGGATTTTTTCAATGTGGTACATATACACAATGGAATATTATGCAGCCATAAAGAAGAACAAAATTGTGGACTATGCAGCAACTTGGATGGATTTACAGTCTATAATACTCAGTGATTTACCACAGAAACAAAGAGCTAAGTACCACATGTTGTCACTCTTAAGTAGACCCTGAACATTTACCATAATACTATAAGAGACATCTTTAAAGTGAGGAATTAGGAATGATATTGTTGTACAATCTTAATACTATATGCACTTTAGCATCAGATTATTAGTTTCAGATCAATTTTAAAATGTATATTTTAAATTTTAGGACAACAGCTACAACTTTTTTAAGTGATATAAGTAGTAAGTCCACAGAGCAGGTCAAATGGAACTATAAAAAGTTCTCAATTAGTTCAAGTAAAGGGAGGAAAAAAAGAACAAAAAATAAACAAAGTACAAAAATAAATATTAGCAAAAAGGTAGATTTTAATAAAAATTTTATCAATAATTACTCCAAATATGAATGATCTAACCATATTAGTTTAAAATACAAATACTAGCCGGGCTCGGTGGCTCAGCCTGTAATCCCGCGCCTTTGGGAGGCTGAGATGAGTGTATTGCCTGAGCCCACGGGTTCGTGACCCACCTGGGCAGCGAGACCTCATCTCTACAATAAATCAAAAAATCAGCCGGGCATGGTAGTGCATGCCTGTAATTCCGGCTACTCGGAAGGCTGAGGTGGAAGGATTGCCGGAGCCCAGCAGGTCAAAGCTGTGGTGGCCGGGAGCAGCTACTGCACTCCAGTCTGGGCAACAGAGTGAGACTCCAACTCAAAAAAAATAAATAAATAAATAAAATAAAATACAAATACTGTCTAGTTGAATTTTTTCAAAAGAAATATGTAAATATATGCTGTCTACAGGAAATCCACTTTAAGTGTAAAGACTTTAAAGTAAGTTAAAAGTAAAAGGATAAAGACCTATACCATACAGATACAAAAGACAGCTGGAGCTGGTATATTTATATTAGACAAAGTAGAATTTAGAACAAGGAAGAAGGACATTACATAATGATAGAGTGACCAATTTTCCAACAAAATATAACAATTCTAATCAAATGTGTATTTATCCCAAAACAGAGACAAAAACTAATAGAACTACAGGAAAAATAAACAAATCCATGATTATCTTTAGAGATGTCAATGCTTCTCTCATAATAATGAATGTATTTAGTTATCAGAATATCAGTAAGCATAGAGATTACCTGAACAATACCATTCATCAACTTGACCTAGTAGAAATTTATAAGCAAAATATATATTCTTCTCAGATGCACATGGAACATTCACCAAGAATAAATGACCACATTATGACTCATAAAACAAACCTTAACAAATGTAAAAGAACAGACATTTTATGAAGTATCCTCTTAAATCCTAATGGTACTAAAATAGATATCAATCATAGAAAGCTGAAAAATATTCAATGAGTCAGAAATTAAACAACACACTTTCAACTAATGCATGAAATAAGAAGTCTCTAGGAAAGTTTAAGATTTTTTTAAATGTTTCAAACTCAATGAAAATACAGCATATCCAAATTGGTGAGATACAACAAAACCACTGCACACAGGAAAATTCATAACAGTAAACACTTAGAAAAGAAGTCTCAAAGCAGTAACCCAAGCTTCCACCAGAAAAAAATCTAGAGGAAATGCAATCCAAAGAAAGTAGAAGGTAGAAAATAGTAAAAATCAGAGCAAGCATAAAGTAGAACATAGAAAAATAATAAAGAATAAAAAGAACAGAATGGCTAGAATAAATCCTTGAAACACACAAACAACCAAAACATACTCAAGAAGAAACAGCCTAGATTGCCCTATATCTATTAGTGAAATTGAACTTCTGGTTAAAATTCTTCTAAAAAAGAAAACTTCAGGTACAGTTGGTTTCACTAGTGAAATTTAGCAAACACTAAAAAACACTAACAATTCTACACAATCTCTTCCAGAAAACGAGAGAATATTTCCAAATTCATTTTATGAAGTCAACATTAGCCATTAGACATTTCAAGAAAAGAAAACCAAAGACCAATGTCCCTCATGAACATGGAAGCAAAATTTCTCAATAGAATATAAACAAATTGAATCCAGCAATATGTAAAATGATAATCACAATCAAGTGAGATTTAGCCCAAGAATGCAAGATTCATCCCAAGAATACAACATTCAAAAACCATATTAACATACTAAAGAAGAAAGAATTAAGCAGCATGACCTTTGGGTTTGGCTATGACTTTACATATATGACAGCCAAGCATGAAGAAGTTAGCTATCAAGTGAAATGAAGCAATGATTCATGCTACAACATGATGAATCTCAAAGCCATTGTGCTGCATGAAAGAAATCAGATGCAAAAGACTAGATATTGTATGATTCCACTTATATGCAATGTTCAGAAAAGACACATTTATAGAGATAGAAAGCAGATTAGTGTTTGCCTAAGGCTAGAGGGGAAATAGGGAATTAACTGCATTTGAGCATAAGAAAACTTTTTGGATTGTGGTGATGGTTGTACAATTCTATATACTGAATTGTAAACTTACAATAGTGAATTTAATAAATGAGATTTCATAAATGAGAATGCATAAATAAGATTTCAATTAAACTGTTTTTGAAAAGTGACAAGAGGAAAAAACAAAGAAGGAAAAGGAGGAAGAGGAAGAAGAAGAAGAGGAGGAGGAGGAAGAGGAGGAGGAGGAAGAAGAAGAAGTATAGTCTTAGTGAGGGCACTAAAAAACTAGATTGCCACACATCCACCCCTGGCAGAGCTCCCTCCTTTTACTAGGTTGGAAACTGTGCATAAATTGATGAGAAAAAGAAACAAGATTAGTCCTTTAATTATAACTTGTTGCAGGGGAAAGGCTGAGGAGAGAACACTGGAGCTGTGGGAGTCTTTGACCAAGCAGGACCCCCGTAGTGTACAGGACCAAAAGGAAAGCCCTCTTGTATGAGGGGGAAGAGCAGGGTAGGCTGGAGCTGCGATTAAAAACAAAGGGGGGTCACCCCAGAACTAGCAGGCTATGATATGGGGTTTCCATGACATCCTGGGCACAAAGGAAAGCCAGGAAAGCATTTGTTAAGCGAAGGAGACCCTAATAATGTCTGTCTGGAAAAATGTGCTCTAGCGATTCTGTGGAGAAGGGATAAACATATGTACTCCCTGAAGTACTCACTTCAGTGAGATGGACTACTGCTTGTCTATCTTTATAGCTGTCATAGACGGTCACCCACTGAGAGGAAAGTAGGAGCTGCTTGATCCATGTTTGTTAAACAAATACACATAAAATACTCATTCACTCCCATAATTTGCACAGCCTAGTTGACAAAGGATAACCCCACCAAAACTACGAATGAGTCCTCTGTAATCAACACACATAGCCCACTGCTGAGCTCCATCCTCACAGAGGAAAGAGAACATCATCCCCCTCTGATTCCATAGTGAGATGTTACCTCATGTAATGCCCCTAGCCTTTCCCACTCATCCCCATGAGGTAATCCACCAATGCAGGTGATATCAGCAGAGTTCACCCCTTCACCCCAAAAAGGCACCCACACTCCTGAAATGGCTTTGGAACCTGCTGAAACCCAGGGTGAAAAGTTACAGTATGTTTTTGTTCACCGAACACCAGTCGCATAGGCCAGTGAGATCATGGCAAGAGGAGGGACAAAACCATTCCTGCCTGGGATGTCTTACCTGGACTTGAGAAAGCTGTCTGAAAGCAGCCTTATGAAGACTTCTCAAATTGACGGTGGCCAACACTGTAAACAGAAGGGAGAGGTGCTGCTGAAGCACTGTGACAAGTTCCTTCAGGAAAGGGAAGGGGACCCACCCGGCACATAGGAGGGAAGACATTCTGAGTAGTAAGGATGGCAAGATACCATCTGGATCCCACTTTGCAATGTACAAAGGGTTGCCATAGCCTTTGTCACATCACTGGACACTTGCAAAGACACTCATATGTACCAAGAGGGACAGTTAAAATTAATCACACTTTGTGCAGAGAAGTGAAGCAGGCCAAGGCCACCTGATGTGATTAGACTGAATGCAGGTTTCCTGGCTGCAAGCTCATCTCACGTTCCAGTGTGTCATGATCATAGTGGGGGGCAGAGGGGGGAATGAGGAGAGCTGGAGGAATGGGAGGTGAAGAGCCAATAACAAGGAGGTGAGAACAGCAGTCAACAACAGCTTGTCTCAAACCAGAGATCACCAAAGAGATGCTCCCCTGGACCCACTGACATGCTCATGCCTGCTCATTCCCCTCACTGCCTTCATCTTTTGATCTGTACTGAATTGTTTTGCTACTTCATGCTCTAGGATCTGCCACGTGTCCACACTGAGCCTTAGGTCACAGAATCCCCGAGTGACAATTGGCCTAGGCCAGGCTCCCTATGCATCTATCTTCTGGCTCCATGTGAGGATCTCCACATTGTTGGAAACCTGACCTGATCTAAAGTCATGCCCAGCATCAGTACAGATTCCTGCCCACAGAAAAGCTATGAAAGATGGAAAGCTGGATTCTTGGGAGGAAGGCAGAGGAGTTCGTCAGACTACGTGAGTCCCAGTGTGAGTGAGTGAGTGTATGGAAAATTTTGCATATGTGACAGTGAGTAAGTGGGCTTATGAGTGGTTGACTGAATGGGGACTCAGGAGCAAGTGGCCAAGACTCTCCTGGTGAAGCAGATGGTGTTGTAGCTGCTCTGCTTGGTCAGTGCTTCCCGGGGCACAGAAACCAGGCATCATTTTTTTAAAAAAATCAACAAAGCCTTTCTCAGAAATAAGCTGCCAGAAAGACTGCCGGCTCCAGGCTCGGCTCCAGGCTCTGCCTCACCATTGCAGCGCCTGGTCGGACACCGGCAGCAAGGGATGCAGAGGGGGCACAGCGAGGGAGCCCAGAGGCAGAGCCCCACTGGGGAAGACGAAAGAGGCACCCTGACACCATTTTGAAAACTGGGCAGGAAAGTGTTCCGGCTTGCTCACCATGGAGCAACAGACCGACCTGATCTCTATGACCTGCAGGTTAATTACCTAGGGATTGATTGTGACCTAGAGGAAATATCCCGAAAGCACAAACTCCAGAGGGATAGGACGAGGGCTGAGTCTCAGGCACCCCACTCCCTACCCTGATTCAGTCATGGGACAAAAAGTGTGGCCAGAATTAGATGAGGAAGACCTTCAAAGAGATCAGTAGTGGGTCCAGGGCTGACCCAACCCCCTCCTCCCCAGCAATCCTCTGAATGTCAGACCCATACAGCTGGGGCACGATTGAGAGGGACAAATCCAGGTGGAGGCTGGATGTCAGCACCAGTAGGATGAGCCTAGCTGGGGTGCCCCAGTCAGTACCTGAAGAAGAGACATCCCACACCTCCCCACCAGAAGGGATGCCCCTGACCATACTAGAGTGGGAGGGGAGGAGTGAAGCCTCACACACCCCTACTGCCCCCTACTCCTTCCCTGGGCCAGACACTGGAAGATTGAGAATGAGGTCAAAGCTCTGCTGGAGACAGCAGAGGGGCAGCTGAGAGAAACAATTACAAAACCTGCCACAAGAGGACAGGTTTTTGCTTGTTTGTTTTTAATTTTTTGTTTTAAACATGTAGGGTACAATTCAGGGTTAGATATACAAATGTACATTATGCAGGTACCCTTGTTGATGAGGTGTGACCCCCCCTCCCCGGTAACTTCCAACTACTGCCAATCCCTTTTTATTGTATTACAATAATTGCTCAAGATCCGCTTATGAGTGAGAGTATGAGATACTCGGTTCTTTGTTTCTGTGATAGATCACCCAGTATTATAGCCTCTCAGTCCATTCAAGTTGCTGAAAAGTTCATAATTTTGTCCTTCTTTGTGGCTGCATAATATTCCATCATGTACATGTACTACATGTTTTAATCCACTCCTCTTTTGATGGGCAACACAGTTGGTTCCATGTTCTTGCTGTTGTGAAAAATGCTGCAATAAGCATACGTGTGCAGGTATCTTTTCCATAGAGTAATTTGGGTTCCTCCAGGTATATTCCCAGTAGGGGGATTGAGGGGTCGTATGGGAGGTCAATTTTTAGATCTTTTATGACTCGCCACACTGTTTTCCACAGAGGTTGTACTAGTTTACACTCCCACCAATAGTGTAGGAGTGTTCCCTTTTCCCTGCATCCTCTCCAGCGTCTGCTGTTTTTTGAATTATTGATCATGGTCATCCTGACTGGAGTTAGGTGGTATCTCAGTGTGGTTTTATTTTTATTTTATTTATTTATGTATTTATTTATTTTTTAGTTGGAGTCTCACTCCATCACCCAGGTTGGAGTGCAGTGGCACACTCACAGCCACTCCAGCGCCGACCTGCTGGGCTCCAGCGATCCTTCTGCCTCAGCCTCCCAAGTAGCCGAATTACAGGTGTTTACTACCTCACCCAGCTAATTTTTTATTTATTGTATAGAAGAGGCCTCGCCAAGTTGCCCCGGCTGGTCTCGAACCCACAGTCTCAGGTAATCCACTTGCCTCGACATCCCAAAGTGTTGAGATTACAGGCCAAGCCACCAAGCCCAGCCTCAGTGTGGTTTTAATTTGCATTTCTTTGATGACTAATGAGGCTGAGCATTTTTTCATGTATCTGTTATCTGCTCCTGTGTCTTCTTTTGAGAAGTGTCTATTGATATCTTTTGCCCACTTTGTAATGGGGCTGCACGCTTTTTTCTTTTTGGCATGTTTGAGTTCGTTGTAGATCCTAGATGCAAGGCCTTTGTCAGATATACAGTTGGCAAATATTTTTCCCAGTCTGTAGGCTGTCTCCTCACTCTCTTAATGGTTTCTTTGGCTTTGCAGAAGCTTGTCAGTTTGATGAGGTCCCACTTGTCAAACTTATCTCTTATGGCATGGGCACTTGGGGTTTTGATCAGGAATTGGTTGCCAGTTCCAATTTCCATAAGGGTGCCTCCTGCTTTTTCTAAGGTTCTTATAGTTTGAGGTTTTACATTTAGGTCTTTGATCCATTTAGAGTTGATTTTTGTGTGTGGCAATAGGTAGGGATCTTGTTTTAAACTCCTGCATGTGGTCATTCAGTTTCCCCAGCACCATTTACTGAATAGGTTCTCCCCTTCCAAGTGGTCGGAGATGGAGGCTTTGTTGAAGATGAGTTAATTGAGAATTTGAGGTTTTGCTTGTGGAATCTCTACCTGTTCCATTGGTCTATATGCCTGTTCTTATACCAATACCAGGATGTTTTGATTATTGTAGCTTTATAATAAAGCTAAAAGTCTGAGAGTGTGATATCTCCTGCTTTGTTTTTTTGTTTGTTTTCTTTCTTTCTTTCTTGCCTTCTTTCTTTCTTTCTTTCTTTCTTTCTTTCTTTCTTTCTTTCTTTCTTTCTTTCTTTCTTTTTTGCTGAGGATTGTTTTAGTTATTCGTGGTCGTTTATGTTTCCATATGAATTCTTGTATTGTTTCCAGATCTGAAAAGAATGCTGCTGGTAATTTAATGGGTATTACATTATATCTGCAGATTGCCTTGGGTAGAATGGACATCTTAACAATGTGGATTCTTTGGTCCATGAGCATGGAATATTTTTCCATTTGTTTGTGTCATCTTTGATATCTCCTAGCAGTGTTTTATAGTTTTCATTGTAAAGGTCTTTGGCTTCTCTAGTTAGGAAGATGCCAAGGTATTTCTTTATTCTTTTTCTTTTTCTTTTTTTTTTTTTTTTTTGTGGCTATTGTAAAAGGCAAAAGATTATACAATCTGAATAGAAACCAGAGTATTTTTATTTGTGGCAATAGTGAATAAGATAGTGCTTTTTATCTGGGTTTCTGTTTTTTGTTTGTGTATAGAAATGCAACTGACTTTTGCACATTTATTTTATACCCTAAGACTTTGCCTATGACCTTTATCAGTGCAAGGAGTTTTTTGACAGACTCTCTTGGGTTTTCAAGGTAGAGAATCATGTCATCTGCAAAGAGGGATAACTTAACTTCCTATTTACCTATTTGGCTACGCTTGATTTCCTTCTCTTGTCTGATTGCTCTAGCTAGAACTTCCAATACTATGTTGAACAGGGGGTGAGTGTGGGCATCCTTGTCTTGTTACAGTTTTCATGGGAAATGGTTCCAATTTCTGTCTGTTTAGCAGTGTGTTGGCTATGTGTTTCTCCTAGATGACTCTTACTATTTGGGGATGTGTTCCATCTATGCCTAGATGTTCTAGGGTTTTTATCAAGAAGGAGAGCTGGATTTTATCAAAAGCGTTTTCTGCGTCTAATGATATAATTAGGTGGTTTTTGTCTTTACATCTGTTGATGTATTTAACTACTTTTATGGTCTTGCAGATGTTGAACCAGTCCTCCATCCTGGGGATGAAGCCTGGTTGGTCATAGTGTATTATTTTTTAGTTGTGTTGTTAGATCCAGTTTGCTAGAAACTTGTTGAGAATTTTAACATCTGTGTTCATCAAGGATACTAGCCTGTAGTTCTCTTTCTTTGTTGGATCTTTACCCGGTTTGGGTATCAATGTGATGTTAGCTTCACAAAATGATTTGGGGAGAGTTCTCAATTGGCTGGAATACTTTCAATAAGATTGGTATCAGCTCATCTTTGTATGTTTGGTAGAATTATACTGGAAAGTCATCTGGTCCAGGGCTTTTTGGTAGGTAGTTTTCTTATGACATAGTCGATTTCCTGGTTATTATTGGTCTATCTAGAGTCTTGATTTCTTCTTGTTTCAACCTGGGGAGGTTGTATGATATCCTAAAGTCCTTCATTTCATTTAGGTTTTTCTAGTTAGTTTGTGTACGGGTGTACCTAGTAATCTCTGATAATCTTTTGTGTTTCTTCTGGATCAGTTGTGACTTCATCTTTTGCAATTCTGATTATGTTTATTTGGGCTTTTATTTGCTTTTTCTTGGTCAGTCTAGCTAGAGGTCCATCAATCTTGTTTATCCTTTCAAAGATCCAACTTTTGGTTTCATTGATTTTTGTTTTTTGTATTGTATTTTTGTCTTCTGTTTCTCAAATTTGGGCTTTTATTTTGGTGATCTGGATTCTTCTGCTGAAGTTAGAATTTTGGTGATCTTGCTTTTCCAGCTTCCTTAGGTGATTTTTTAGGCTGCTAATTGTTATCTTTCAATTTTCTGTATGTGTGTTCATAGAGATATGTATTCCCCTCTTAGTACTGTCTTCATGGCATCCCAGAGATTTTGGTAAGATGTTTTTGCATTTTCATTTGTTTCCAGGTATCTTTTAAATCTCTGTTTTGATTTTCATGCTGACCCAGGAGTTGTTTAGCATCATGCTATTTAGTGTTCAGGCCTTTGTGGGTTTTGGGGGAACTTCATTAGTGTTGACATTTATTTTTATTCCACTATCGTTTGAGAAAATGCATGGCAGAATTTCAATATCATGGAATTTGTTTATGCTTGATTTATTGCCGAGGATGTAGTCAATCTTAGAGTATGATCCATGTGGTGATGAGTAGACTGTATATTCCATAGTTGTTGGGTGGAGTCTTCTGTAGGCATCAATTAAGTTCATTTGATCCAGCATCACATTGAAGTTCCAGATCTCCTTGCTGATTTTCTTGTCTTGATGATCTGTCTAGGGTTGTTAGTGGGTTGTTTAATTCCCAGCTATGATAGTGTTTTGAGTCAATATCTTATTTAATTTACCTAGAAGCTGCTTTATGAAAGATGATGTTCCTATGTTGGGTACATATATGTTTAGGAGGGATATTTATTTTTGATGGATTGAACCTGTTATCATTATGTAGTGACCTATATCTTTTCAAATTTTTGATAATTTAAAGGGTATTTTGTCTGATATTAAGATCATGACTCCTGCTTTCTTCTGTGTTCTGTCAACCTAAAATTTAGTTTTCCGTTCTCTTACTTTGAGTCTGTGATTGTCTTTTCTGGTGAGATGAGTCTCTTGGAGACAATATATTGTTGCCTCATGATATTATATCCAATTTGCCATTCTATGTCTTTTCAGTGACATAGAATGGCATTTAGTCCATTCACATTCAGGCTAATTATTGACATGTAAGAATTTATCCCTGTCATGAGGTTCTTATAGAGTTTGTTGTTGCTGCTGCTGCTGTTTATTTGTTTGTTGTCTTTCCTTTTATTTTTGGGTTGATTCATGTGTGTTTTCAATCTTTTTCCTGCATTCCTGGGAGGGGCCTTGTCATTCTTTTTTTCCTTTCTTCTGTTTAATATTTTTTTAAGTGTTTCTTTTACAGCTGATCTGGAAACAGTGTAAACTCTTAGGGATTAAATGTCTGAGAAGGATGTTAATTCACCATTACTGATGAAACTTACCTTAGCAGGGTAGTTAATTCTTGGTTGAAACTGTTTATCTTTGAGAAATTTGAAGATTGGACTCCAATCACTCCTAGCCTGTAGCGTTTCTGTAGATAAGTTGCTGCTATTCTAATTGGTCTCTCCTGGTAGGTAGTCTGACCTTTCTCTCTTGCTGCCTTTAGGATTTTTTATTTTATACCTATTCTGTGTAGGTGAATTGCTACGTGTCTAGGAGTTAGTCTTCTCATTTGTTGTCTTGCAGGGTTCTCTGAATCTCCTGTGTTTGAATGATCACATCACTGATGAGATGAGGGAAATTTTCTTGGATGATTTCATGGAATGTTTGTTCCAGGATGGTCTCTGCCTCTCTATCTGCTTCAGTAATTCCAGTTAATCTTAGGTTTGGCCTCTTGAAATAATTGCTCATCTCTTGGAGGTTTTGTTCTTTTTAAGCTTCTTTTCTGTGTTTTTAACAGTTTGGGTTAATTCCATACTTTGGTCCTCAAGCTCTCAGATTGTTTCTTCTGCTTAGTTAATTCTGCTTTGCATGCTTAACAGTTTGTTACTTATTCCACTCACTGTATTCTTTATTGCTGTTATCTTGGTTATCAACTCCTTCATTCTTTCCTCTTGTGTCTTATTTCTATTTATTCTCACTATTAATATCTTGATATCTGAGTTTGTTATTTGAGGCCAGTCATTCTGGGGGCTCTTCATTGTTTGAGTTCCGAAGTCTGTATTCTGACCACCTAGGGTTCTGTATTAGACTCATATTCTTCCTTTGGATTTTCCTCATTTGTGTAGTCTTTCCACCCCCACCACCCCCTTTTTTTTTACCTCTTCTTTAATTCTGTTATTCAGTAATAAGGGGGATAACTTTTATTTCCGTTTACTTAATCTCCTATTCTTCCTTATGTAGAGCCTCTGGTTTGGTTCAATTCTGAAGCTGAATTGAGGATGGGAGCCTGTGCTTTTTGCAGTTTTGATATTTAATTAAGGGAGGAGCTGTGATTCAGAAACTATCTGCAGACCCAGTGTCCACTGACAGGTGTGTGGAACCCACTTCCCACTACCTTATAATCTTTTCATGCAGTGGGGGTGCCTGTTTGCCCCCAACTTGCTGCTGCTGCTGTCAAGTCTCCCACTCAGATCTGATATGTCTGTACCTGTTCCACCATCAGGGAGGGGTGTTTCTCTCCCAGAGTCCTATGAAAAGATAGCCTCTGAGTCTCAAGATGGAGGCTGGGTGGAGCTGGGCAGGGCAATGTACATCTCTGCCCAGTCCTGGGATGAGAAGATGGCACCTGTTGGCATCTTGACACTGGTGTTGGGGCTTTGTTCTGATTTTCACAACCTATCTTCTCCATGGCTCCACCTGCTTGTGTCTGGTCTGCCACTGCAGGTGATGGCATGGGTTGGGTGCCAGGTGGTGAGGAGCAGCTGTTCTCTGCTGTCTTCCTTCAAGAGAGCCCCAAGAACGGCAGATGATCCTGCCCACCCAAATCTCCAATCTCAGTGTGGTGGTGGGTTGCAATCACCTCTGGCAGAAAGTCACAGGTGCATAAACCCAAGTTTCCTCTCAGATGGTTTTCACTCACTTTCAGGCACACACCCACTCATGCAGAGAGTCTTTATGAACACTTGCTTTTGTGGAGACTCTCATCTTCCAACCTGTTCCATTGCTATCTTGCCTGGAAGCCGTGTTTGTTTGTTTGTTTAATTTTTTTATATTTTTCCCATGTGCATGAATGTGTAAGAGTGGGTTTGATCTGCATCCCCCCATCCTCTTTTTCTTTCTTCCTTTTTGTTTTCTTCCTTTTTTGTTTTTAGTTTGTGTGTGTACATGAAGGATTGAGTGGTCATCTTTTAGATTTTTTGGTTGTTGGTTTTTACTTCTTTTTTCTTCCCGTTTTTTAGTTTACAGTGTGTGTGAATAAATATGTGAGGGTTCAATTTGGATTCCTTTTTTTTTCTTTTTCTTTTCCTTTCATTTGGGTTTGGCGTGTGTGTGTGTGTGTGTGTGTGTGTGTGTGTGTGTGTGTTTGGTTTTCCTGTTTTCTTTTGTTGCTTTTTTTGTTTTGTTTTGCTTTCTTATTATTCCAATTTGTTTTGGTGTGTATTTGTGTGTGTTTAATTGTTTTTTGCTTTGGTTTCTGCTAATGTTGTTCTGTGTTTTTTTGTTATTTTTTATTTTAATTTTTGTCTGTCTTATTTCATTCTACCTTTCTCTGTTCTCCTCATTGCTGTTACTGTATCTTGAACTTAGGGGATACATTGAATCATTATATATAGTGGTGGTGGGAAGTGAGTCTCAGGAAACCTATACCACAATCAATGGACATTGTGATTTGCAAGTAGTTTCTGAAACTTAGCTCCCCATCCACCACCTTATTCGGCTCTCAAAACTACAAGAGACAGCAAAGCTTCCCACCCACAGCCCTGTTTCAAAATAGAACAAATTCAAAGCCCTGATCAGGGAAGAATAGAGGACTAAGCAAACATCAGAAGTGAAAGTCTCTCCCACTGCCACTGAATAACAGAACTATAGAGAAAAGAAAGAGACCTGTCACAAATGAGGAAAAATCAAAAGAACACAGGTAATTACCAGTTTAACAAAGAGAAAACACCTGAAAAATCAGACCTCAGAGCCCAAACAATAGAAGTCAACAATGACTGGTCACAGAATACAATGGGAATTAAGGAATGGATGGAAAGACTGAATAAGACTCAAGAAAGACAAAATGCAAAACTGAAAGAACTTGTAACAGAGATATTGGCCATAAAAAAAATTGATCCAAGAAATAAATAACAAGATGACAAACATGGAATGCAGAATTCATCAAGCAGAAGAAAGAATCTCAGAACTTGAAGACTAAAACACAAAATTAACCCAATCTGTAAAAAATATAGAAAGAATACAGAAAGAAAGAACAAAGTCTCCAAGAGATATGCAATCAAATCAAGAGGCTGAACCTATACCTGACTGATATCCCAGAAGAAGAAAAGGAAATGGAAAACACCCTGGAGCAAGTATTCCAGGAGGTTATCCAAGAAAACTTTCCCCATTTCACCAGAGATGTGATCATTCAAGCACAAGAGATACAGAAAACCCCACAAGACATCAAATGAAAAGACCAACCCCTAGACACATAGTAATTCACCTACACAAAGTAGGCACAGAATAAAAAATCTTAAAGGCAGCAAGAGAGAAAGGTCAGACTACCTACCAGGGAAAATCAGTTAGAATAACAGCAGACCTATCAGCAGAAACACTACAAATTAAGAAAGGACTGGAATCCAATCTTCAAAGTTCTCAAAGATAAACAATTTCAACCAAGAATCTCCTACCCAGCCAAGCTCAGCATCATCAGTGATGGAGAATTAAAATCCTTCCTAGACATCTAATTCCTAAGAGATTATGCAGCTTCCAGATCAGCTCTACAGGAAACGCTTAAAAAGGTATTAAGCACAGAAGAACAAAAAAAAAGAGGGGAGGATCACTTGATGCCAGGAGTTTGAGAGCTGCCTGAGTAACATAGCAAGACCTTGTCTCCACCAGGTGTGAGGGCACATGCCTGTAATCCCAACATTTTGAGAGGCTGAGGCAGGAGGACTGCTTGAGTCCAGGAATTCTAGATCAGCCTGGGCAACATAACAAGACTTTGTGTCTACAAGAAAATTAGCCACGCATAGTGGTTGTGCCTGTATTCCCAGCTACTTGGGAGCTGAGGAGGCAGGATTACTTGAGCTCAGGAATTTGAGGTTGCAGTGATCCATGATTGTGCTACTGCATTCCACTCTGAGTGAGAGTGAGACTCCAACTCAAGAAAAGAAAGAAAGAACTCATTAAGATCCTGTAGTCCTAGCTGCTCAAGAGGCTGAGGCAAGCAAATGGCTTGAGCTCAGGAGGGGGAGGCTGCAGTGAAGCATGATCACAGCACTGCACTCCAGCCTGTGAGTCAGAACGAGGGCCTGTCTCAAAAGAAAGAGAAAAAAAACTGTATTTGTATGATAGAGAAAAGACTAATACCAAATAATTGAAGGGCTCTCAGGGGATCAAGACCAGCCTGAGCAACTTGGCAAGATCTCCTCTCTACAATAAACCAAAAAAAATTAGCCAGGTGTGGTGGCACATTCATATGGTTACAGCTCCTTGGAAGGTTGAGGCGGAAGGATCCTGAGCCCAGCAAGTCAGGGCTCCAGTGGCTGTGAGCATGCCACTGCACTCCAGTCTGGGCAATAGAGCAAGACTCTGACTCTAAATAAATAAATCAATACATTTTTAAAATAAATAAATAAATACATTAAAAAGAAATAAGAAAAAAAGAATGACTACGCACATCCCAAGAGAACAGCAGAACACAGAATCAACAGAGAATGCATTGCAACTGCAAACTTGGAAACACACACATAAATCAACCCAAAAGTTACAAGAAAACAACGAAAAAACTTTATAAGAACCTCATGACAGGAATAAACAATCACATTTTAATAATCAGCCTGAATGTGAATGAACTAAACGCATCACTGAAAAGACAAAGAAAGGCTAACTGGATTTTTAAAAACCGGATCCAATAATTTGTTTCACCCAGGGAACTCATCTCACCACAAAGGATGCACACAGACTCAAAGTTAGAGGCTAGAAAATGAGTTTCCAGGCAAATAGACCACAAAAGAAAGCCGGAGTCTTGATTTTAATATCAGACAAAACAACCTTTATGCTATCAAAAATTTAAAAAGATACAGAAGAACACTAAAGAATGATAAAAGGTTCAATCCATCAACAAGAAATATCCATCATAAACATATATGCACCCAACGAAGTAGCACCTGTGTTTGTAAAGCAACTACTAAGTAAACTGAAAAAAAGATATTGACTCTAACACTATTACAGCTAGGGATTTAAATACCCCACTAACAATCCTAGTTAGATCATTGAGACAAAAAATCAACAAAGAGATTCGGAACCTCAACTTGACGTTCAAC
This sequence comes from Carlito syrichta, assembly GCF_000164805.1. Lineage (NCBI taxonomy): Eukaryota > Metazoa > Chordata > Mammalia > Primates > Tarsiidae > Carlito > Carlito syrichta. The sequence continues at coordinate 272,969 of NW_007256193.1, read as the reverse complement.
CAAATGGATTTAATAAAGATGTACAGATAACTCCACCCAACAACCACAGAATATACATTCTACTCATCACCACATGGAACATACTCCAAGATCGATCACATCCTTGGTCATAAATCAAACATGAACAAATTTCATAAGATCAAAATACTGCCATGCACCTTCTCAGATCACAGTGGAATAAAAATAAATATCAACACCAACAAAATCCCCCCAAAACCAACAAAGACATGGGCACTAAGCACCATGATGCCGAACAACGACTGGGTCAACACAAAAATCAAAACAGAGCCGGGCTCGGTGGCTCAACCTGTAATCCCGTGCCTTGGGAGGCTGAGGTGAGTGAATTGCCTGAGCCCACAGGTTCGA
>NW_007256193.1:241290-272583 GCF_000164805.1 Carlito syrichta | reverse complement strand
CCAGCTACTTGGAAGACTGAGGTGGAAGGATCTCCAGAGCTCAGCAGGTCAAGGCTGCGTTGGCCAGAAGCGGCCACTGCTCTCTAGCCTGGGCATCAGAGTGAGACTCCAACTCAAAAAAAAAAAAAAAATCAAAACAGAAATTAAAAGATTCCTGGGAACAAATAAAAATGAAGAAACATCCTACCAAAACCTCTGGGATGCCATGAAAGAGGCTCTAAGAAGGCAATTTATATCATCAAGAAAATGGAAAGATCACATATTAACAGCCTAACAAATCACCTAAGGGCACTGGAAGGACAAGACCACCAAAACCTAACTTTAGCAAAAGAATCCAGATCACCAAAGTTAAAGCCCAAATATGGGACATAGAAGACAAAAATATCTTAGAAAAAATCAACAACAAAAAAACTGGTTCTTTGAAAGAATAAGAAAGATTGATGGACCTCTAGCCAGAATGACCAAGAAAAAGAAAGAAAAATCCCAAATAAACACAATCAGAAATGCAAAAGATCAAATCACAACTAACCCCCCCAAAATACAAAAGATTATCAGAGATCACTATGCACACCTGTATGGTAACAAACTTGATAACCTAAATGAAATGGAGGACTTTCTGACATCACACAACCTCCCAAGGCTGAAACAAGAAGACGCTGAGACACTAAACAGACCAACAACAATCCAGGAAATTGACTCAACCATAAGAAAACTACCTACAAAAAAAAGCCTTAGACCAGATGGGTTTCCAGCAGAATTCTGCAAAACGTACAAGGAGGAACTGATACCAATCCTATTGAAAGTATTCCAGGCAATTGAGAAAGACGGAATTCTCCCCAAATCACTTTACAAAGCTAACATCACACTGATACTCAGCTAAAAGAGAGCTAAAGAAACATCAAACCAGGTAAAGATCCAACAGAAAAAGAGAACTGCAGGCCTATATCCCTAATTAACATAGATGCAAAAAGTCTCAACAAGATTCTAGCAAATCAGATCTAACGACACATCTCAAAATAATCAACTCTGACCAAGTAGGCTTCATCCCAAGGATGCAGGGCTGGTTCAACATCTGCACGACCATAAATGTAACTAAATACATCAACAGATATAAAGACAACAACCACATGATTATATCATTAGATGCATAAAAAGATTTCGATAAAATCCAGCATCCCTTCTTGATAAAAACCTTCAAACACCTAGGCATAGAAGGAACATACCTCAAAATAGTAAGTGCCATCTACAATAAACCCACAGCCAGCATATTGCTAAATGGACAGAAACTGAAAACCTTTCCCCTGAAACCGGAACAAGACAAGTCTGACTATTCTCATCCATCTTGTTCAGTATTGTGTTGGAGGTACTAGCTAGAGCAATTAAACAAGAGAAGGAAATCAGGGGTATCCAAATAGAAAAAGAGGAAATTAAGTCATTCCTCTTTGTTGACAATATGATCCTATACCTTGAAAATCCAAGAAAATCTGTCAAAAAAACCTCCTTGTAGTGATAAAGGACTTTAGCAAAATCTCAGGGTATAAAATAAACATGCAAAAGACAGTCACATTCTTATACACCAAAAACCTACAGGCAGAGAACCAAATAAAAAACATAATCCCACTCATAATACCCACAAAAAAATGAAATACCTCGGTATTTCCCTAACCAGATAAGTGAAAGATCTTTACAACGAAAACCACAAAACACTGCTCAAAGAAATCCAAGAAGACACAAACAAAGGGAAAAATATTCCATGCTAAGGGATAGGAAGAATCAACATTGTTAGGATGTTCATCCCACCACCAAAGGAAATCTGCAGATTCAACACAATATCCATTAAATTACCAACATAATTCTTCTCAGACCTAGAAATGACAATACAGAAATAAAATATAAAAAGACCATGAATAGCCTAAAAAATCCTCAGCAAAAGAAACAAAACAGGAAGTATCACACTTCCAGACTTTCAACTTTACTATAAGGCTACAATAATCAAAACAGCCTGGTATTGGTGCAAGAACAGGCATATAGACCAATGAAACAGGATCGAGATTTCAGAAGCAAAATCTCAATTTCTCAACTAACTCATCTTCAACAAAGCCTCCACCACCAACCACTGGGGAGAGGAGAACCTATTCAATAAATAGTGCTGGGAAAACTAGCTGATCACATGCAGAAGATTGAAACAGGACCCCTATCTATCACCATACACAAAAATCAACTCTAAATGGATCAAAGACCTAAACATAAAACCTCAACTATAAGAAACTTAGGAAATGCAGGAGTCACCCTTATGGAAGTTGGAACTGGCAACTAATTCCTGATCAAAACCCTAAGTGCCCATGCCATAAGATACAAGATAGACAACTGGGACCTCATCAAACTGAAAATCTTCTGCAAAGCAAAAGAAACTATCAAGAGAGCAGGGAAACCGCCCACAGAATGGGAAAAATATTTTCCAACTGTATATCTGACAAAGGCCTAACATCTAGGTTCCACAAGGAACTCAAACATGCTAAAAGAAAAAAAACAAACAGCCCTATTAAAAAGTGGGCAAAAGACACAAATAGACACTTCTCAATAGAAGATATGACACATGAAAAAGTGCTCAGCCTCAATAATAATCAGAGAAATGTAAATCAAGACCACACTGAGATACCACCTAACGTCAGTAAGAATGGTTATCGTTAACAAAACAAATAACAACAGATGTTGGTGAAGATATATAAATATTCTACACCACTGGTGGGAATGCAAACTAGTGCAACTTCTTTGGAAAACAGTATGGTGGTTTCTAAAAGAACTAGACATTAATCGTCTATATGACCCAGCAATCCCTGTACTGGGAATATACCCGGAGAAACTCATAGTATTCTACAAAAAAGATAACTGCACACTTGTGTTTATTGCAGCACTTCACAAAGGCAAAGACATGGAACCAACTGTGCTATCCACTGAAACAGGACTGGATAAAAGAAATGTGGTACATATACACAATGGAATATTATGCAGCCATAAAGAAGGACAATATAGATTTTGCAACAATTTGGACGTATTTAGAGTCTATCATACTCAATGATCTATCACAGACACAAAGAACAGAGTACCATACATTCTCACTCTGAACATTTACTATAATAAGAAAGGGATTGGCAGGAGCGGGATACTGCTGGTGTGGTGAGGGAGGGGGACAAACATTAATAAAGGCACCTGATCTGAATCCAGGCAAAGTGGGGGCCAAAGGGAGGCCCCAACTTTACCTGAATGAGGATCACTTATACACCTAATCCTGAATTGTACCCCACATCATTAAAATAAATAATAAAGGAAAAAAAAGAAAGGTGGGAAGGTGTACTGAGGACAGAGGAGCTCTGTTTATAGATGACAGAGGTGGTGAGTGAACTTTGACCTTGAGTTCTTATCTAGTGTAATACCAAATTCATCCTTTGTATGAATGCAGAAAAGAGAAGCATCAGAGACACACTTGGTACTCTCTGAGGCTTGTTCAAGAGTTAAATGGGCTGTCTAAGAGCTTCAGTTCTCCTCTCAAATAATTATAAATGTGTACCTCCTTTGATGTGGCCTTTCAGCACATCTGCCTCATTATCAGAAGTCAAGAGCAGCTCCACAATTCCTCTTTTCAGCAGGGCCTGTTGAGAAAACCAAACAGAATGAATTCACTTCCTTTGCACCATGAGAAGAGGAAATCTAGTCAGCCTTCTGGATCCATGGGTTCTGCCACCATGGATTCTACAAAACCTGCATCAAAAATAGGTTTTAAATTGCATCCGAGATGAACATGTACAGACCTTTTTTCTTGTCATTATTCCCTACATAATCTCATATAACAACTATTTACGTAGCATTTGCAAATTATTAGCTATTATAAGTAATCTAGAGATTACAGTATGTGGGAGGATATGCATAGGTTCTCAGAAACTCCTGCATCTGCAGATTTTGGTATCTACGGGGGTCCTGGAACCAAACCTTCATGGATATTGGGGGATGACTCTACAAGGAAGTTGGAAAATAAATACAGCAGAGTTCACATGGGCAGGGTGTGAGCCAGAGAAGGGTTTGAATTTAGGGTCTGACATTCTGCAATTTGGTTAACTGGGGAATCACCATTTCTGACAGAGCCTGGTATTTTTCAGCATACACCGTAAATGCCATCGAAATAGCTGTTATATGGCATTGCTTAGAGAATAATGACTCCAGAGTCAGGTGGGGCACTTAGCTTCTGCAGAAGTCCTACCTTCACTAATCCGTTGTAGGTGTGTGTTAAAACCAGCTGAGTATAGGTTCTGATACCCCAATGGTCAAAGCCTTCAGGGGAAAAGAGGCCTGAGTTTATTAGGAAACACCCTGAAAGAGGAACTAAGTTACAGAAAGGGAGAGAAAGAAGATTTGGGAAACACTTTCTGGAAGGGGAGAAGCTGAGTCTGTGGGGTTCTGAGAAAGATCAGAAATCACCTTCGCAAAGCTTGTGTCCTACCTGGACACTGTCAAAGGCTGTGGGGAAGTGGGGAGTCTAACCTGAAAAATCCTATTTCCTAGCCAGAGAACCAGGCTAGTACGCATCTGTGGGTATCCTATGTTCATCGAGCCAGATCTGGGCCTGGCAGAGGCGTCAAGGGATAAATTTTAAAATCAAGAAAAAAGAATACTAGCTGAATAAGACTGATTTAGGACCGTCATGCCAGCCCCTGAGAAAAGTTAGGGAGGAGAATTACTCACAGACCTTGTTGAACTCCAAAACTTACAGCTGCAGGCACATGGATGGAACCCAGTCCTGCCCTCCTCCCCACTTATTTGCCCAGCTAATGACACTGCCCCATTTTTCTCTCCAGGCCATTCAGTCAGATATCTCTGTGTGGACAGAGACAAGCAGGCAAGGGCAGAGTTGGGGTGTGTCAGGCCAGACCATGGGGCCCCTACATCCAGCTCAGCAACCTGAGAAGGAGTCCCGTTGAGACTAGAACCTCATCAGCTTCCTGGATGTTGAAGTAAGGGACCAGGAGGGCTGAGCCACCAAAGGGACACCAGGCAGGACTGCAGTTATTCCCTGGCTTGAGATGGCTCTCCATGAAGGAGCAAGGGAACAGTAGAGAGGATATTAATACTACAGGCCAGAAAACTGCCAGCTGATAGCCATCATCATTTATTTCTTGAAACATCTACTATGGAGGTAGATTCACCAACTTTGCTTTAATGAGAATTTTTTATGGAGACAGCCAACAGGAAGGAATAATCTTTTGACACCATGTTTGGTCTCTTTAACTGCACTTTGACTGTCTTGAATACATAGTAAATTCACAGACAAATTGAACCTGATCTACAGTGGAACCTAAAACAACACGGGTTTGAATTGCAAGGGTTCACTTATGTGTAGATGTTTTTCTGTAACAGTTATGTTGTATGTAACTCTCCTGCCTGCCTTTCTACCTCCTCCTCCTCTTCTGCTTCTGCCACCCAAGACAGCAAGACCAACCCCTCTTCCATCTCATCCTCCTCAACCTACTCAGTGTGAAGATGATGAGGATGAAGATCTTTATCATGAACCACTTCCACTAAATGAACAGTAAACATATTTATCTTCCTTATTATTTTCTGAATAAAATAAATATATTTATTTTCCTTATTATTTTCTTTTCTCTAGCTTACTTTAATGTATGAATACAGGATACGGTTTGGAGGGGATCAAAAAACCCAGAATTTCTTTATAAAAAACTGTGTATTTATTCTTACATGTTTAAACTTTAGTCTCTTTCAAAGTACTCTCTGTCTGATGCAATGCATCTATCAAGATTTTTTTTCACTGCTCAAAACAGTTTTTGAACTCATCGATTTTGATGCCTTTTAGTGCTTCTGTCATTTTTTGTTTCACCTCTTCCACATCAGCAAAAATGTTTCACTTTGAGGACTTTTTCATCTGGCAACACCAAAAAAAGTCACTTGAGGGTGAGATCAAGTGACTAGCGAGGGTGAAGCATGGGGGTCATGTTGTTTTGGGCCAAAAACTGCTAAATAATCAGCGTAGTGTGGGCAGATGAAATGGGCAAACAAAAAAAATTCACTGAAGTCAAACACAGTCTCTCACAACAACACTAGCTGGTGCATTGATACTGAGGGGTTCCCGGAATACCTACTTAGTGGGAAAAGGCTGTATTACAAGGGGCCTTCCCAAAAAAATCCATTTTTTGGGTCCCCCCCACCCAGTGTAACATACAAAATATTTGTATATCAAATATTTGTTCACATCATCAGTTAGGCTTCCAGTCAACAGCAAGATATTAGAAGTTAAGTTTAGGGGGAGTCAAAAGTTATACATGGATTTCTGCTCATGCAGAGGGTGGGCACCACTAACCCCCGCATTACTCAAGGGTCAGCTGTATATTCTCAGAATGCACAATGCTCTGCACAATCACCACACAGCAGGAATCAGAAATGTGTGCTGGAAAAGAGACAGAGGAAGGAAGCACCTATCTATGGAGACAAACCAAAGGTTTCTTACCTCGTACACATATGACATGTATTTTTTATCCTTATTATATGAGCCATACTCATTCTCCACTTGCACCGCGATGACGGGGCCTCCCTCATGGTACTGAGAAACAAGCAGAAGAGGGATAAAGAGTGAAGCTACTAGGGTCCAAAGTCTAAAGTCTCTGGGGTTGCCGCTAAAGTCAGCACAACTGCCATGGCAGCTCTCATCTGTGGCTCTTACAGTCGGTCAGGTACTCTCCCTCCTTCCAGCCTGGGAGAGTCTGCTCTAGCACTTAGTTGTGACAGGAGCAGATAAGTGACTGACATAGTTTTCCCTCTATTTCTTACACTAATCTACTACTTAAATTTGAGCTTGCAGACATTCAAACTCACCTGTTTCCACACTCAACTATCCACCTTCCCACTTGGGGTTATGCCACGGCCTGTGTGCAGGTCCCACTGCCCCCACCACCTGCTCAGCAGCATGGCTCTTGGCACAGTTCCTCTCCCTTCTGTGCCTTTGACCTTTTCCTTTCAAACTGACCGACCTCTCTCATCAAAGAAACGGATCCATTATCTCCACATCAGACAGACGAGGGAAAAGGTGACACAGTTCTGATTTCTCCTTTCTAAGAACCATACACCAGTTTTCTATGCTCACTGTCTCTGCTTTCTCACTCTGAACTTGCTCCTCAAGCCAACTTGGTAAGCTTCCAGTCCATCATCATGCCATCTAACCCATCAGTACTGACCTAGCCTATAGGGTAAATGCTGAACTTAGTGTGTGATATCCTTTTTTGGGCAAAGAGATGCCGGCTTCAAGGAGGAACAAAGGAGAATGAGCATGACTGGCAGGTTTCCCTTAACAGATTCACCTTCTGCCTCTTCTCACCCCACACCCTCCGCCCAGGCATGCTAGTCTTCTTGAAGTTCTTCAAACTCTTTACTCTCTCTCTCCTGCCATCTGTTGCTTCACCCACGCTGGGATCATGACCACTGTTCCACCTCACTGAGGCCTGCTCACACTTTGGGTCACGGTGTAAAAGACTCTTCCCCTGGAAAACATGCCCTAAGCCTGCCTTTCTCAGACAGAACTTGTTAGGTACCCCTGCCTGTTGAGGGAGTCCTGCACCTCTTCCACCACAGCAGAGATCACCCTTATTGAAGTGCAATTTGTCTCCATGGGGCACCACATCTGTCCTTCCCATAACCAGAAGTGTGGCTCCTCCACAGTGCCTGGCACACTCCATAATGACCACACAGTGTCCAGTGCACATAATTACTTACTGAATGGACATAAATATCCTGAAGTAATGAATTCAGAACAATTGCTTTCATCATCGAATGGTACCAATTCTCTCCAACCTAAAAGGCGAGTTTTTGAAAAACTCCATTGGAGGAGAATTTACAGTTGATCTTACAAAATAAAGAGGATTAAAAAAATAAAAGTCCCAGTGAACCAGTAAATGCGTTCTTAAAATTAGTGTTACATAATAATAAAAACAATGCAGATAATCAATTACATAAAAAGACTTTAAGATACTAATAATTTATCAAAAATGAGTGCTATACATTTCATTTGCATTTATAATACTTCACTTCTTAAAATTTTTCTAGGATTTCCCTCCCCCATAATTCCCTGGGATGTTTATAAATTTGCTTTCCTTGCTACATATGAATTCTAAACAGTATTTGTAATTGTGCTTGAGCTTCCATCCAAATAGTCTTTCTCATTTTAAGGCTCACTTCTGACACTGAGCCCCACATAGATTGCAGAAATGCAACCAGAAACATGTGTCTTCAGCTCTTCCTACAAAAGATGTCCCTCAACTCCACCTAACATACTCAGAATTGAATCCTACAGACAGGAGTTTCTCCCCTTCCATAGTGCCCATCTCTCCAAAGCTGTATTGCAGAAATATCATTCCTAAACTATCTCTTACTTTCCTTCCTAATTCCCTAATTCATCTCTATAATTATCCTAATAACTCACAATTCATGACTAAGGTTTAGTTATAAAGGGCTGAATCTGCACTCCTGTCATATATTTCCCCAGACAGAAGAGTCTAAAATAACATGCTATTAGTCTGCTACCTAACAATCTTGGCTTTTACCCCATATCAAGCTACATCAAGAAATGTGTTCTCAAACTAAGATTTATTTTTACTTAAATAAAATCATGTGCATCTTCTTGTTTGGAAGAGAGAATCATATTTTTAACATTAAACAAAATAATATCATAATGATCAAACAACTCCTGTCTTGTAGACTGCAGGGTACAATGATCTTTTTTAGTTATTAACCTGCCTGTACGCTATAGGTCGATATTGTGAAAATGAAGGTATTTCCTGCCAAGGGCATAAGGTATGGTTCTTCATGAAGAAGGTAATGTATGGCACCTGTGTTCTTACCATTCATGGGACTAAATCAAACTGGAATGGAAGCAATAGCAAGCATACACACACAGATAGAAAACGACGCATGAGCCAAGTTATTTAGTATAACATAAACTCAGAAAATCCAGATGTTCAAGAATAGGGCACTAGTCAAATGAATTATGATTTATCTATACTATGGAATACATGCAGCCACTAAAAAGGATGGTGTGTTTCAAATTTACATTTTCAAGTGACAAAAGAAAAATGCTCAATGGGAATTGTATATTTTTATATAAAAAGATGCATACTTTGCTTCTACTTGTATAAAAAAAATCTCTGGAAATAAACACATATGGTAAAATAGGCCATAAGGGCAACTAAATGGCTTTGGAACAGGTTGGGAAGGGAGACTTATTTCACCATCAACTCTGTGCCCCTTCTAAGACTTTTCACCAAGTTAAGAGTAGAACTAAGCAGTCAGAAGACTAGTGAGCCTAGAGAATATCAAATACACGCAGACAACCACAACAGCTCTTTGTGCAGTCCCTGGCCCATGTGATGAGAGGTCTTCTAGAAGCCCTGGGGCAAAGATACAAGGACAAGACAATTAAACACTTCTGTTCTTAAGATGAGGGTCTAAAATTCCAAGTTGCAAGATAGTCAGCTTCCTTTCTCACAGAGACTGGACATGGCCTATTTATAGGTGATCGAATCAGAACAAAATATTTTCCTAAAGAAATATAAGAAAGATGGAAAAGGTAATTTGGCTTTACCTGGAGAGAAATCACTCTGGGAATCAGATGATCAAAATACTTATCAACTGCTTCAACAAAGCCCTTGTTGGTTGTTCTCAGCTGCAACTGGGGGTCTTGCAGTAGCCAGCTAGGGGTGAGAGGGGGCAGACTCAGTGTCTGAGAGGGAAAGGTGAAAGGAAGGAAAATTGGGCTGGAGCAGGACAAGCAGCCCCTCCCAGAGATGAGGCCGGTGCAGTTTCAGTCTTTCCATCGATCTCACGTCCTTGGTTCCAGAGTACACAGGGCTGTTCAAAGGATCTGTACCTGGGAGCTTTTCAGTGCATTCTCATAGACTTGTGAGATTTAGAAGAAAACATTCACCACCCCCACCACCCCCATCTCCAAGGCACTCGGGAACTTCAGCTCTGGTCAGACCTGGGGCGGAGCCTGGTGAGACTCTGATACCCAACTCTTCACAAGTTTTTTTTTTCTTTTACCATTTATTGAATACTCTCTTCCATTCCCTTCCAGTTTATTAAAAACACTTTTCTTGAGGACAGCATCTGCTCCTTAAGCACGGTGCTACGTTTCCACTAAGACCTAAGGCTTTAAGCACAGGGTAGGAGGCCACATGCCACTAACACCCTTAGCCCCCCGACAGGTCACTGGTGAGATGCCAGTCAGGCCTCCAGCTAACCTGCACAGGGAATGATTGCTTCCCTAAGACTTACTTCCCTCAAGCTCAGGCTTTGTCAGCTCCTGAGGTGGATGGGAGAAGGGGCTCATCTTGGAGAAAAATAGAGTCTTCATCTGACACTGGGGAGAAAAGTGCTCATCCACAGGCAGAACCATGGATCAACCAGGGAGCACTGTCAGCTTGTAGGGATAACAGAAGAGGAATCTTGTATTCTCACCCTGAACCTCTGTAGATGCAGAGATCCAGCATCACAGAGGAGAGAACAAGGCAAGAAAAGTGAGAGGAAGGGAAGAGAGCTGAGAGTCTCAGTGTACAGAGAAGATAGCCACTCCTTAGTAAAATAAGAGAGAGATCAGAAGTCTTCAGACCTTTCCTTGAATGCCCTAAAGCATCCATTCCTTCTTCCTACTGAACAAGAAGCATAGAGGTGGTCACAGCCCCCTCCACCATGGCTGCCCTTCCCTGTGCACGCCTTGTTGGTCATGTGCCCAGAGTACAAGGTCCGATGTCCCAAGCTTCTCATCTGTGAAATGGGGATGACACAGCACCCACAGCTCACCACAGCATGGCAGGCATCGCACAAGATGATGTAGGTCAAGTACATTTTGTGGTGCAAGACACATAACAAAGGCTCAGTAAATAAACGTTATTTTCATCATCATTAGATCAACATTTCACGTTTTGTAAAGCACAATACTTTACAACAACCACAACTCTGGACTCATAGCCTGCTTACCTTGGCAAGCCCCCGAGATCAATCTCACTGCAGATGTAGGGGCCTGGACGAAGAATCACCCACAACCCGATCTCTGCAGCCATCAGGACAAAGGCCCTAGGGAGGTAAACAATGTCAGCACCTCCCATGACAGTACAGACTCGAGGTCAGGCGGGGAAACACATGCAACATAGGGTGGCAGTTCCTGTCTATGTCTGCCTCTCTCAGTCAGGGAGACAGACTGGAGTAAAGAGAAGGCTCAGTCTCCACCCCCAGCAGAGAAGAGACCCCTCCAGGCTAAAGGTTGCCAGCCTCAGACCATCCACACAGTCCTTCCAGAAGTCTGAGGAAGAAGAATGTCAGCCAGGGTACGGGGATCTTAAGTGACCCTGACCCCAGTGGCCTTGCTTCCCTAAAGGAGCAGCCCTTGCCCCCTCCCAGGTGGCTGGAACCCCCACAGAGTCAATCAGCACCTGGGATCTTCAGCTCCTCTGGGCTTTGGTGGGCAGGGAGGGCCCAGAGGCTGAAAGTCCAGCCCCTCTGAGGGGCAGGTCATGGCTGGGGTGCCTCGGGTCCTGGGTGAAGGGCCTCTCAGTGTTCTGTGGACACAGCTCCAAACCCAGGCCCATCCCTGGTTCTCTTTGGTTCCTAATTCACCCCAAGTAGCCACCTCTCTGCCCCTTCCCCAAAAGCAGCAGTACCACGTACTCCAGGTCCAGGTTCCCAGAGAAGTCAAATTTGCCTCTTCCTGGCTCATGCAGGTTCCATGGAATATAACTGGAAGAGGTAAGATGGAAGCGTGATAAGCATCTTCTTGTTTTTTCCCTTCAAACTGCTAGGCCAGTCCAAACCAAAGCCAACACCTAAGTTAGAGTCTGCAGTAGAAATTAAACTTCTACTACACTATCTTCAGTGGTTCCTTGCCCTATTACCCAATTGTGGTCCAAACCGCCAATTATCCTATGATCCTAGATTTCTTGAATTTATATATAAATTCTCTCACTCACCACCCCATTCTTTGTAAAACCCATTAAAAATATAAAGAAAGGGAAACAAAAACAAAAATGTCTACATCTTCCCAGTAATTCATGTTATGAATTAACCAAAATGAGGATAGGCAAGGATTTTCTGTGAAGACAATGGAGATACAACAGAGGAGCACTACCTTCGGGCTAGATAAGAGTAAGAATAGACCTCAGTAGGAAGGGCTTCTGCAGAGCCCCTCCCCCCATAGGCCATGAGTCTGTAGGGTCAAAGGGAACTGTGCAAAAAAATTTTTCAGTGCTGTTTTTATTAGGTAACGATTTTTCTTGTGTGTCACTGGCAACATTTTCAAGTGTTATGCCTCTAACATCGTGTTTCCTATTAAGACCTGTGATTTTTATCACACCATTTTCTCCAATACTGAGATTTTTGAAATACATGTCTTGCATTACAGCGGAACTGATTGGATTTTAAGATCTTTTACTGTGGGGAGGAAAAAAAATTGGTTTGCTGAACACTAAATATGCACAGCAATGTTTATTGCTATAAGTTGAGAGAATGGAACAAAAAACATTTGCTAAATGTTACTTACAAGTAATTTTCAAAATTTTAGCAAGTTTGGAAAATTGCTGGAAATACTGAAAACAAAAAGATCAAAAAAGATATAGACGAGACAAAATAATTCTAGCAATACTAATAACAGGCAATTGAATTTTCAGACAAAACTAACAAATAAATAATAAGAATGGCATCAAATAAGAATAATAAGAATGATCCACTAAGATACACTAATCATGACCTTCTATGCTCCTAAGAGGAGAAATTGTAGAGAAGAAATGGATAAATAGATTTCATAGTAAGAGGATTTAAAATAGCTCTCTAAGAAACAAAGACAATAAGCAGCAAAAAAACCTTTGCAAGGATATAGATTTGAACAGCATAATTAAAAGGCCAGATCTCGTAAATACATAGTGAACTCTGTAACCAACAGATGGAGCATTTACATTCTCTTTAAAAATTCATGGAGCAGTTGTAAAATACTGACATGTACTATGTCACAAAGTAAACCTCAACAAATACAAAAAATCTATATCACGTAGTCCATGATCCCAAGACAAATACAACTTTTTAGAAAATCAGTTATGAATAGTAAAAATTAAAATAAATGAAACAGAAAGGATATTCTCAAGTAAATAACAGGTCAGAGTAAATTACAACAAAATTTAGGAAATATTTGAAAGTAAATGACATTCAAAGCACTATATAGAAAGATTTGTGAGTTACATTACCAAAGTAATACTTAGAGGAACATTCATATGTCTGAATGAATGTATTAGAAAACACAAAAGCCTGGAAAAAGAAGAATTCATCTCAGAGAACAAAAAAAAGAAGGAAGAGGAGGACGAGAAGGAGAAGGTACTACATCAAATGAGGTAAAAGAAAGGAAAGTATACATAATTTAAAAGTTATGAAATACAAGGCCAGGCATGGTGGGCTCATGTAATCCCAGCACTTTGGGAGGCTGAGGCAAGAGGACTGCTTGACCCCAAAAGTTCAAGACCAGCCTAGGCAACATAGCAAGACCCAGTTTCCACAAAAAAAATAAAAAAATTAGTCAGGCATGGTGGTGCATACCTGTAGTCCCAGCTACTTGGGAGGCTGAGGCAGAAGGATCACCTGAGCCCAGGTGAAGGCTGCGGTGAGCTGTGATCATGCCACTGCAATCCAGCCTGGGCAACAGAGTGAGACCCTGACTCAAATTTTAAAAAAGAAGAAAAAAATTATGAACTATAAAACCAAAAGATAAAGAGACTCTTAAAAAGCTACAAGCTAGTTATTTGAAAGAATTTTTTTTTTAAGATAGGATTGCCAGTTTAAGTTTCTTGGGACTATTTTTATTTTTTTCTGATGTTAACTAATAAAATCTCATGCCTTAAATATGAAAACAACAGAGTTTTCTAGTTGCTGGGAACAATAATCTCATCAAGAAACAAACAAATGAAAATGTTTCTGCATCATAAAATGCCCTTGCAAAGGATACTTTGACTTTACAACAAGACTTTGCAATGCATGTTGCGAAGTGTTGTCATTGTAATCTTCAACTTCTAAGTCTATAATCATGAGAACAGAATAGTTCCACAGTGGCCCTGGAGCCTGGCTCAGTCCCCAACACAACTCTGCTATCACTTGACTGTGTGCCTTTGTCACTGTGTACCTTTGGGAAAATGACTCAATCTCTCTTCACCCAAGTTTTCTCATCAGCAAAAGATAATGTTTACACTACTCACCACACAGGATTACTACAGAGATGAAGTGAATTAATATTGTCCAGGGCTTACAGCATGCCTGGCTAAGTGTCAGTACTACATAAATGTTTACTGAATAACTAAACCTGGTTGTCTTACTTCACAGTGGTAGACATATTTAAATGAGCATCTGTTTTTGGCAATGGCAGAATCCTTATGCTCTAATGGCCCTTCCTGCCTTCCCCTCAACTTTCAGGGACACTGTTCTCATGAAGTTAACCACACATTCTTTCACATGAAGCTTCAACAAAGCAGCCTTCCGCAAAGTTTTTCTTTGAGCTCAATCTCCAATCCTTCTATTTAAAAATTCTCAGTTTTTCCTCCCAGTTTCAAGATTTTTCTGGAGATGGGCCTGTTATGAAGGGAACACCACTGTTCCTACTTCAAATGTGATTTTTGCTTTGGGCATGGCTTTTATTTGACTGGCCATCTGTGCATGGGTAGAAGTCTTCGTCCCATGTGTGTGACTGCAGTGACCTCCATGCTCAAGGCTGCGTGCTCACGGCTGGAGGTGGTCACACCAGGAAGGGAACTACATGTAGTGTGGACTGTGCAGCCACATTCCACGCCATCCTGAGCAAGCGATTAACCCTGTGTGCTCACTTTCCTCCCCTGCACAATGGGAGTTATACTCTGTAACTCACAAGACAGCTGTGAAGATTCAATGACTTATGAAAATGCTTAGAAAGTGCCTGTCCATCAGTACATCCTAAATACATGTGACCTTTTGTCACTACACATGTAATCACGTTAAATTCATGTTCATTTACATTTCAATTCTTCTAACTGAATAAACTAGGTTTGTGTTTCTTTTGGCCACCATGATTGAGTACATATGCATCCAGCCATTGTGACAGGAATTTTTTACATAAATAAAAGCTTTATCTCCTTTAAACATAAACACAACCTAATGAGGCAATTCTTAATTGTGCACATTTATGGGAACACCAGGACCTGGATGTGATGGTTAGTTGGAGGCAGAGCTGGGACTGAAGGCCAGGTCTATCTGACTGTAAACCTCTATGATCTTAACCCTGCAGTGTTTATTCTCTTTATGCCATTAAACTTCACTTTAGTGATATTTGTATTTTCTCACATGTTCATTTTTTGTTACTGCTGCTATTCCTCTATATACTTATCTCCATATACAAAAATTTTTAAAAGTTTTGAAGCATGTATACACCTATAAATATGTATGTATTTGTGAGTGTGCCATGGACTTATTAAATTGAATGCCTTTAAGGACTCCGGCATCAGACAGATTCCTGCAGAAGTCACTTGCTCCCTGTACGGTTATCTCACTGACCCTTGACTCCTATCCGAGGCTGTGATCACAGAGCAAACTAAACCTGAGACATAAGTGACAGCTAGACACTTAAGCATAAAAGGCACATGCTGGAAATGACTATTAAGAAAATAAGTCATCCTGGGCTCCCAAAACCAGAGGCTCAAGCTCTTAGCCCAATGCCACTGCAGGGTAACAACATCACGAAGGGTGAGGGCCAGCACTCACGTGGTGACAGTGTTGAAGCCACATGCCTTCAGCTTCAGCAATCGGTCTCTCCAGTACTCCCTGGGCACCCGGAAGTAGTGGATGGAGCCCCCAAAGATCAGGAACTTGTGGCCTTCCAGGGTGAAGTGTGCCTTACCCTGGCCTGTGCTTTCAGTCTGAAGTCCCAAGGTTCGGTCTTTCAGTGTGAGAGGAGTCAGATGAGACCAGTTAAATCTGGAAGGTAAGGGGGTGAGTAAGAAAGAAAAGGGGGCAGAGAGAGCCATTCGAGGGATGAAACAATGGCAGAAAAAGTTCCTGTTAGCAAGACATGCTCTGCGCATACTTGTGGTAGTCTTCTCCAGAAAAGGAGATAAAGCTCCCCTCCTTTCCACCTCAGGCAAACCTGGACTCCGGCTGATGTGCTCTTTCAGACTTCGGATGCTTAGGTTTAAACCAAGGAGCAAACCCTGATAAGATAAGCGGCAGAAAAAAGATGCCCACGATTCTCCTCCACGAGAGACACTGGCTGAAACAGAAAGGGACAGCAATGACAAGGGGAGGGCGTGGGCCTGGACGGGGGAAGCTGTTCTGGAGGCCGTGAGAGGCATAAGCCGGGGAGGAGGCCCGTGTGGCTGGGGGGGTCTTCTCCTAGGGAGCCCGAGGCAAGGAAGGCTGTGGCTTCACCAGGCCACCAGCAGGGCTGTCCCCTAGTCCTCCTCAGTCAGAGCAGAGGTGGGGACAAACGCTCTGTCCTGGACACCTACAGGCAGGAACAGGACAGGACCGGGCCCTGGTGAAGGGCCTCACGGAAGAGGGCTCGGGGACAAGTTCAGGAAAGACGCAGTGTCAGCAACTGGGCACCTGGTCTGCAGCCACAACCCTGATCTTCCTCCATCTGGCCCAGCAGGGTGGGGGTAAAAGAGGTCTCTGGAAGAAAGCTGGGGAGAGAAGGTTTGTGGATGGGAAGGTCCCCAGGGCCTGGGGCAATAAACACCTGTTGACTGCCAGAACTTGGGGAAAGGGGCCAGGCGGCTCCCAGGGACGCGCTAGGGCGCAGGGGAACCGGGAACTCGGAGACGGTGTGAACAAGGGCGGGCCGGGCTGCGGAATGGCGCGGGCCAAGGAGAGGCGGCGCCCTGTCACCTGAGGCAGGGCAGGGAACCCATTGCTGGAGGCCGAGGAGCCACGGTGCAGCGCTGTTCGCCCTCCGCAGCCGGGACGGGGGCAGGGCTCGAATGTGCGCTCTGCGCCGGAAGCGGGCGCAAGATCTGTCCAGAGACCCGGTGTGGAGTCGAGGCGCCTGCCTGGTAGTGCCCAGGGAGGCTGTTCTGCCCTGGGGCACGGGGAGTGCCTTCACGCCTGGTCAGATGCCTTCCGGTCCTGGGAAGCAAAGCGGGCGGGTCCTGGGTGATCAACCCTGACCTTGGGCTCCTAAACCGTGCGTTAGCGGTTGGCTGGCACCGCGAGGCACAGATGCGCGGGCGGAGAGGAGGAGTCCCAAGGGCGAGAAGCCTGGACACCGCTGGGGGCCCCAGGGACTCCATAGGTTCCACACAGCGCGCTTTGCGCTGACGACAGGCGAGTCTTGAGCACAGCAAGCCCTACGTGTCAATGCCAGAAAGAATATTCTAAGGGGCGCGAGGGACACAGGGCACCTTGGAGGATGATGACTTTCCCAAACCGAGTCTTAGCAAATAAGTGAAGATTGTCAGAGAGCGAAAAAAAAAAGTGGGAATGCTGTTCCTCCCGGTGGAACCAGCCTCAAAGTGTCTATGCAGATGGTGCAATCGCCACGTCTTTGGTTACAAAGTAGCGGAAGACAGGCAGGAAGCAGGTCTGAGAGCCCGAGGATGTGATGCCAAGTTTCTCAGCCCCTTTGCAGGGAACAATGGCGGCACTGTTAAAAGATTCCAAGCACTAAGACAGATTTTAGTCTTAGAGCGACTACTTAGAGCAGCAAGGCGGAGGCTAGATGGGAATTCCGGGGAGGCTCAGGGATCCTGGAGGAAGGCCTGAGTTGCTCTTGTGGTGGTTACGCTAAGCAAGGACAGGGCTTTAAGTATGATTTGTGAGGTTAAACGGGTCCTCTTGATAATTGCATGCAGGTGGTCCAGAGAGGAGTCTAAGAGGACCCTGTGTCAGTCCTAAGTAACTTGGTGGCAACATTTATTGAGATGAGAAACACAAGAAGCCATAGAGGCTTGAATAGAGGGTGGAGAGTGATGAAGTCAGTGTTGGAAATGCAGGATTTGAAGTCTGTGGTGAGAGATCTTCTAAGCTTCTTCCCTTGAGGACCTGTATCTCTTCTCCCATTTGAAAGAAAAAAGCCTATGACATCAGGATGAAATGAAGAATATAGTTCTCAAGACTATTGTGGGTTTTGTTGTTGTTGTTGTTGTTGTTTTTGCTTTTATCGCATTTATTACAGGTATACTTTCCTCTTTGAAACCTCAACTCCCTGAACATTTTTGTCAATTGTCCCACTTTTCCTCATTCTTATGGACTATTATGACTGTTTATATCTTGGTTTTGCAGCTACATAATTTTATTCTTCTCCATATAAAATTGAGAATAAACTTGTTTATTTCTATAAGAAGTCATGCTAGAATTACTATGTTGACTCTATGTTGAACATGTTATGTCTCTATGTACTTAGGTCTTCTTTCATTTCTTTCATCAGAATTGTGTGACCTTTCAACATATAGATCCTATGTGTGCTTTGTTAGGTTTATATTTCATTTGCTTTAGTATTTCATTTGCTTTTGAGCAATTTTAAACAACATTTTAATTCTAATTTTAGTTTTGACATATTTGTTGGTAGCATATAGAAATGTGATTGAGTTTCTCATGTTGATCTTGTATCCTGTGACCTTGGTAAACTCTCCTATTCATTCTGAGAGGCCGTTTGTAGATTACTTGGCATTTTCTATATAGGTAATGTCACTTGCATATACAGCCAATTTTATTTCTCCCTTTCCAATCTGCATGACTTTTTGCTTCCTTTCCTTATTATTATGGCTAAAATTCCTGTGTTGAATAAGAGTGACAAGAGCTGACACTCTTACCTTGTTCCTAGTGTCAGTGGGAAAATGTTTTTACCACTAAGTGTGATATTAGCTGTAGGTTTTGTGTACATATTCTTTATCAACTTGAAATAGTTCCTTTCTAATCCTAATTTTCTGACAGTTTTTATTAGAATGGGTGTTGGATTTTTGTCAAGTGCTTGAATCTTTATTTTGTGTAACATGTCTATTCCTGAAAGATACTTTTACCAGTTATATACTTTTCAGTTGACAGTTCTTTTCTTTCAGCACTTGGAAAATATTGTGCCACTTGTATTCCATGTCTCATAATTGGCTCTAATTCCAAGTAGGGTTCTCCTAAAGATAATGCATCATTTCTCTCTGGCTGCTTTCAATATTTTTTCTTTATTTTTAGTTTTCAGTTAAATTACGATGTGTCTTGGTGTATATTTCTTTGAGTTTATCCTATTTGGGTTTCCTTAGCTTCTTGGATTTGAGGTTTGAGCCTTTTTATCCATTATTTTTTAAAATTGAGATATAATTCACATTCATAAAATTTGTAATTTTAAAGTATACAATTCAATGGGTTTTGGTAATCCACAAGGTTGTGCAACCATCATCATTAAGTTCGGAAATTTTCATCACCCTCAAAATAAATCCCATATCCATTAGTGATCACTCCCTATTTCTTCCTCTCTACAGCCTCTAGAAGCCATGAATCTATTTTTTGGCTTTATAGATTTGTCTATTTTGGACATTTTTTAAAAACATAATTAATATATGGTCTTTTGTGACTGGCTTCTTTCACTGAACATAATATTTTCAAGGTTCATCTTACTATACACTTCAGTCCTTTTCGTGGCTGAAGAATAGTCCATGATATGGTTAGATCGCATTTTGTTTATCCATTTCTCAGACACTTGGGATGCTTCCACTTTTTGCCTAATATAAATAATGCTGCTGTGAATATTCATGTACAAGTTTTTGTGTAAGCATTTTTGCAGTTCTCTTGGAATGTCCCTAGGAGGGATATCCATTATTTTTTCAAACACCCTTTCCTGTTACCTTCTTTTACCTCTCCTTATGTAATTCCAATGTTGCAAATGAAGGCTTTTTTTTTTTTTTTTGAGTTAGAGTCTTACTCTGTCGCCCAGACTGGAGTGCAATGGCCGCTCCCAGCCACCACAGCCTCGACCTGCTGGGCTCCGGCGATCCTTCAGCCTCAGCCTTCTAAGCAGCTGGAACTTCAGGCGCGCGCTACCACGCCCAGCTAATTTTGTATTTATTGTAGAGATGAGGTTTCGCCAAGTTGCCCAGGGGGGTCTTGAAGCCACGGGCTCAGGCAATCCACTCACCTCAGCCTCCCAAGCGAGGGATTACAGGCTAAGCCACCGAGCCTGGCTCTGAAGGCTCTTTTGTTACTTTCCCAGACTCTTAAATTTCTGGGGTTTTGTTTATTTGATTAGTCTATTTTCTCTCTGTTTTCACATTTGGTGAATTCTATTATTCTGTCACAAGCTCACATATTCTTTCCTCTTTCCCCTTCAGGCTGCATGCTATGACTAGTTCCTGCCCACTTGTGTCTTTGGGAGGGGAGCAGAGTCTCAAGCCTGCAAGCCTTTTCAGAGGCTTCTGAAAGCAGGCCATTTGCTGTTACTGGGACACTTGTTTCAGGCTTGTCTGCCTGCCTTGGTGTCACAGGGAGGGGAAGTAGAATCCATATTCTAAGTGATGACTCAGTGTTTTATTTGGAGTACTAGTAATGCAATTGAAACCTAAAAGAAATGTGTACACAGTCTGTCACACTTTCGATTTTTTGGCGAGTTGTCTTAAGTATAGAAATTAAAAAGTAGTTGCACTAAAATATAAGCAAGAATAATGAAGATAGGCAAAATCATAATTGCTATAACAGGTCATATCACCTGGCAATGTTGCAAAACTCTGAAATTTCCATATTTGGCAGAAAAGAAAGTCTATTTTAGCATATTTTGATTGTATTCAAGAGGAAAAATTTGTCACATTGAAGGAATAAAATGTTATATGATCTTAAGAAGAAAGAAATAGAAATATTTTAATAAAAACATACGCCCAATGACTTTTTATCAATGGGAAAATATTAGGGCATAGATATGACCAAGATGAAGGACTTGGCAGAAAAAGATGTTAAGATAGCTATAAAATATAATAATAATAGCTATACAATTAGGCTGTATATGGTTAAAAAGATTGAAGAAAACATGAATATGGTAAAGAAAAAAATTAAAGATCTTGCAAAGATCCAAATGGAACTTCCAGTGACTAAAAATACAATATCGCAAATGAAAAACACACTGAATAATTTTCCAAAATGAAGGACAAAGGAAAAAAAATGAACAGAGCATTAGTGTCCTTTGGGACAATATCAAGGGATCTTGTGTATGTGTAATTCGAGTCCCAGATGAAAGAGGGACAGAAAAAAAATCTGAAGAAATAATGGTCAAAATTGTTCAAATTTGGTATAAAAATGTTTACCTCAAATCCAAAATGTTTAATAATCCTTAAACAAAATAATCATAAAGAAAATTACATGAAAATAAAATTGAATAAAACCAGTGATAAAGATTTGTCCTCAAATTGTTCATAGCAGTTTTATAAATAATAACCAAAAACTGGAAACAAATCAAATGCCTATCTGCCAGCGAATGAATAAACAAACTGTGGTAGTTCCAGATAATGGCATACTATGTAACAATAAAAATAAACAAACGTCTATGGACATTCTCAAAGCATTATGCTAAAGGATAGAATCTAGACCTAAAAGAGCATACTGCGTAAGTTCATGTGTCTACGTTCTACAAAATGCAAAACTACAGTGACCGAAAACAAATCAATGGACTCCATAACCAAAGAGAAGCAACTCTAGCTACATGTGAGTGTCTACACAACTGTCTCCTGTCTGCTGTGTTGGCCCTAGAAGTACAGATGGGGACACTGATTAGTATTGACCATCCAGGTCTTGGCCCTGCCCAATCCTGGCTATCTGGTAGGTCTCCCTGGGCTTCTGGGTGGTTGCTGTTGAGATACTTTCTCCCCAGTGTCTCTTTTGGGCTGCTGTTCTGCACCTCCATGACCCTTGCTCAGGTCCACACTGGAGACAGGTTTTTGAACCCAGGCAGTCTGGTTTCAGAGCCTATGCTTTTTAATCACTACAGAGAGACTAAATCATACTTGAAATTCAATAATAAGAGTGATAATAAGACACTGATATAACAATAATAATAGCCACCACTTATTTTTCACTTAATACTAGACATTTTGATTAGTGATTCATATGAATTTTCTTATTTTAACCTTACAGCAACTACATAAGATAGATATTAATATTGTCTCCACTTTACATGAAGAAAATGAAACATAGGAGGACAGATAAATTATCCTAAGTCACAAAGTCTATAGAAGGCTAAACTGGAGACCCAAACCCAGGCATATCTAACAAAGAAGTTCATGTTCTTAAAAATTAAAATGTACTCTGTTATGATAAATATGGTAAAAAGATGAATTATTCAAGAAATGGTACTAAGACTTGATCCCTACTTCATTTCTTACATTATAAGTTTCACACTTCTCAAAGATCAATGGGCAAAAAAAAGAAACCACAGAAATGCTATACACACACACACACACACACACACACACACAATTGAAAGATGGGCCAGCTATGGTGGCTCACATCTGTAATCTCAACACTTTCGGAGGCCATGACAGGATAATTGCTTGAGTCCAGGAGTTTGAGACCAGGCTGTGCAGCATGGCCAGACTCTATTTCTCCAAAAAATTTCAAAAGAGTTATCCAAGCATGGTGGTGTATGCCTGTAGTCTCACTACTTGGGAGGTTGAGGCAGGAGAATCATGAGCCCAGGAATTCAAGGCTGCAGTAAGCTGTGATTGTGCCAGTGCAGTCCAGCCTGGGTGAAAGAGAGAGACCTTGTCTCTAAATAATAATAATAATAATAATTTGAAATAAAAATTGAAAATGTATACAAAATAAGTTTACAGGCCAGGTTTGGTGGTGCAGCCTATAATCCCAGCACTTTGGGAGGCCAAGGTGAGTGGATTGCCTGAGCTCACCAGTTCAAGACCAGCCCAAACCTCGTCTCTACAATAAATCAAAAATTAGTTGGGCACAGTAGCGTGTGCCTGTAGTTCCAGCTACTTGAAAGGCTGAGGCAGAAGGATCACTAGAGTCCAGCAGGTCAACACTGGGGTTGCTGTGAGTGTGCCACTGCATGCAGCCTGAGCGACGAAGTGAGACTCCATTTCAAAAAACAAAAATAAGTTTGCAGAAAAAGAAATAAAAATGTTCAAAATATATGAAGTAAGGTTTATCATCAACAATAATGAAATAAATAGAAATGAAACGTGATTTATATAAAAATGTTTTAATCCACTGACAATAACAGATTTTTAAGGATAGGAGTACATTGTCAGTCTTATATACTTGTTGATTCATCCTACTTCTAGAAATTTACTTTAAAATGTTAACCCTTTGCACTTGAATGTCCCCTCTCAGGGGACAGAAAGAAATTGCTGGTGATTATACCAGACAAATTTATATCACCATAAACTTTTCCAAAAAAGTATGTGTCCTTGAAGTTTTCCATTCAAGTTGCACAAAAAAGCAAATGAAGAGATGGAACATATGTTGAAATACACGTTAAAAAAATATCAGCTGGTGTTATGTAGAAAGAGAATGTGTGAAGTACTTTCAGAGTGGTGCCAGCACTTCTTTGTAACTGAAAGTAGTGACAAAAAACATTTGTATAAGAAAGGCAGTTGTGGGTATACCCTGTGTATCATATGGCATAACTTGAAAAGATAGATAAGGAAGTTACTGTAACCTTAAAAGAAAGAGTCTTTTGAAGTTGAAGGCATATCATATGGAAGTATTAAGCAGCACAGTTAGAATATATTTATCTGCACTAAGCTGGAAATGTAAGTTGGAAAAGTAATATCTTTTGATAAATTTCACTTCTGATTTTGTAATTTACCATTAGAAAATTTTTATCCATTTATTTAGTTTGGAGAACAATGGCAAAATGAAAAGACAAAAGTGAGAGTTATAATAGAAGCAGCAGTTAAGATGAGTTAGATTTATACTTTTATATAGATAAGTTAGAAAAATAAACATTGATGGGGAAGAAAACAATAGTAATGATAGTGATGTCCCACCAGGAAGAAAATGGGCAAATATAATAGAAAGCGATAGCAATGAGAATGTTAGTAGCTTTGAAGTAGAAGACAATAAATCATCAAGTGAAGAATGGGAAGATATTACAGAAAAAGAAAATCTTCCAGTGAGAATAAATTTTGTTGTATATCCTCAAACAGCAGGACCACAAATAACAAGTAATATAAGAGAACCGACTGACTATTTTACTCTGTATTTTACAAATGAATTAGTGGCTAGTGCAATAAAAGAAACAAATTGTTAAGCAGATAAAAATAAGGAAAAAAGTAGCTATCACACAAATTGATTTGGCACAAGTGGCATTACGTTGACCAACAGGAATTTTTAACTTTTATTGCAGTTATCCTAAATATGGGAATAATTCAAGTACCAAATTTGCAAGATTACTGGACAACTGCTTTAATAGTAAAATACTCTTCTTTTCTGAAACATCCAATAGAGAAAGGTTTATACAGATCTTCTGGAAGCTTCAATTGAAGATATCTGTGGCAAGTGATGGGACAATCAGAACTCATATTCAAAAGGCCAATAATTATTTGGAACACATTCATTTAAAATTTTCACAATATTTCATACCAGATCAGGAAATTTGTGTTGATGAATCCATTGTTGAATGTAAAGGGCAGATATCATTTATATCATATGATCCAAGTAAGTCCACCAAATGGGATATATGCATTTATATGCTAGCTGATTCAAAAACAGGATATCTTTTGTCAATACTTCCCTACTATGGCAGCATAACATCTGAAAACCTCATTAAAGCTACTTTCTAGTAAATGCCAGAATTTCATCACATTTATATAAAAAGTTGTTGAAAAAAGTTCCCAATGCAGCAGGATACTATGCTTACTGACAGATATTACACTGGTATTGCCCTAACAGAAGAGCTACTAAAGATGAAATGTCGGGCAACTCCTTTGGTCCCCTTCCACTGTGGGAGCTTTTCTATCCTCTCAATAAACCCTGCTTTCTAAAATAAATAAACAAATAAAAGATGAAATGTCATCTTACTGGTATAATCAAAGTCAACCAAAAGGAAATACCAATGCAAATCAAAAAGTCAAAATTTTAAGTGAAAAAAACAGTAGAGTATAAGAAAAATAATCTTGTGCTTTTTGTATGGAAAGACAAAAGGATTGTTACAACTCTCAGCACTTGAAATCATGCAGGAATAAAATCAACCACAAGGACATTGCATAGTGGAAATATTCTATCAGGCAAAAGCCTGAAATGATTCTAAATTATATTGTAAATATGAGCAGTGCAGATCAATGTATCTACATAAGTTTTTTGCAAAAATCTTTAAAATGGTGGAGGAAATTATTCTTCTGGGGACTAAAAATATGCCTTATTAACTCTTATATACTGCACTGAGCATCAAAAAAATGAAAAACCTATGTACCATTTGAAATTTGTCAAGCTTCTGATCAATAGTTGAGAAGTGTGTTTTTCAGGAATCACTAGTGCATCCTTCTGCATCATCTTTAAACAACAGACTGGACAACAAATTACATATTATTAATGTGGGAGGAAGAAAATGAGACTGCATTGTCTACTTGAATAGAAAAATACCAGGTGGAAGACATCAAACAAATGACTATTGCACAACATGTATCCATGAACTTGCAATGCATGCTGGTGACAGTTTCACATGTTACCACATGTTAGAAAAATATAAGACATAAAAATTTAATTTTTGTTATAAATAAGCTCCTCAAGCTGATACCAATCCTATTGAAAGTATTCCGGGCAATTGAGAAAGATGAAATTCTCCCCAAATCATTTTATGAAGCTAACATCACACTGATACCCAAACCAGGTAAAGATCCAACAAAAAAAGAAAACTACAGGCCAATATCTCTTATAAACATAGATGCAAAAATCTTCCACAAGATTCTAGCAAATTGGATCAAAAAACACATCTCAAAAATCATCCACCATGACCAAGTAGGCTTCATCCCCAGGGTGCAGAGCCAGTTCAACATTCACAAGTCAACAATGTAATTAAATACATCAACAAATGTGAAAACAAGAAACACATGATTATATCATTAGATGCAGAAAAAGCTTTTGATAAAATCCAGCATCCCTTCTTGATAAAAACCCTCAAACACCTAGGTACAGAAGAAACATACCTCAAAATAGTAAGTGCCATCTATGATAAACCCACAGCTAATAATGCTAAATGAACAGAAACTGGAAACATTTCCCCTGAAAAGTGGAACAAAACGAGGCTGCCCACTCTCACCCCTCTTGTTCAACATTGTGTTGGAAGTCCTAGCTTGGGCAATTAGACAATAGAAGGAAATCAGGGGTATCCAAATAGGAAAAGAGGAAGTCAAGCTATCCCCCTTTGCTGATGATATGATCCTATACCTTGAAAATCCAAGAGAATCTGTCAAAAACCTGCTTGCACTGATAAAGGACTTTTAATCTCAGGGTACAAAATAAATGTGCAAAAGAGAGTTGCATTCCTGTACATCAACAATAAGCAGGCAGAGACCCAAATTAAAAGCACAATCTCATTCACAATAGCTACACCAAAAAATGAAATGCCTTGGCATATTTCTAATCAGAGAAGTGAAAGAACTTTACAGTGAGAACTACAAAACACTGGTCAAAGAAATCCAAGAAGACACAAATGGAAAAATATTCCATGCTCATGAATAGGAAGAATCAACATTGTTAAGATGTCCTTCCTACCAAAGGAAATCTACAGATTTAATGCAGTATCCATTAAATTACCAACATCATTCTTCTCAGACCTGGAAATGAAAATGCAGAAATTCATATGGAAACATAAACGACCACAAATAGCCAAAATAATCCTTAGCAAAAGAAAAAAGGCAGAAGGTATCACACTTCCAGACTTCAAACAGCATGGTATTGGTACAAGAACAGGCATATAGACCAATGGAACAGGAGAGAGATTCCAGAAGCAAAGTCTCGATTTCTCAACCAACTCATTTTTGACAAAGCCTCCAGCAACAACCACTGGGGAGAGGAGAACCTGTTCAGTAAATGGTGCTGGGAAAACTGGCTGACCACATGCAGAAGATTGAAACAGAACCCCTACCTATCACCATACACAAAAATCAACTCTAAATGGATCAAAGACCTAAATGTAAAATCTCAAACTATAAGAATCTTAGAAAACGCAGGAGACATCATTATGGAAATTGGAAATGGCAACCAATTCCTGATCAGAATCCTAAGTGCCAACACCATAAGAAATAAGATAGACAAGTTGGACTTCATCAAACTGATGAGCTTCTGCAAAGCAAAAGAAACCATCAAGAGAGCAGGGAGACAGCCCACAGAATGAGAAAAAATATTTGCCAACTGTATATCTGACAAGGCCTAACATCTAGGATCTACAAGGAACTCAAACATGCCAAAAGGAAAAAACAAACAGCCCCATTAAAAAGTGGGCAAAAGACATGAATAGACACTTCTCAAAGGAAGATATATGGCAGCCAACAGACACATGAAAAAGTGCTCAGCCTCACTAATCATCAGAGAAATGCAAATCAAATCCACATTGTGACACCACATAACCCCAGTAAGAATGACCATCATTAATAAAACAAACAACAACAGATGCTGGTGAGGACTAGAAGAAAAAGAAATGCTTCTACACTGCTGGTGGGAATACAAACTAGTGCAACTTCTTTGGAAGAAAGTGTGGTAATTTCTGAAAGAACTAGAAATTGACCTTCCATATGACCCAGCAATCCCTCTATTGGGAATACACCCAGAGGAACTCAAATCATTCTATAAAAAAGGTACCTGCACATGCATGTTTGTTGCAGTTCTATACACAATAGCAAAAATGTGAAACCAACCATGCTGTCCATCGAAGCTGGACTGGATAAAAAAAAATGTGGTACATATACAGGATGGAATATTATCAGCCATAAAGAAGGACAAACATATGGACTTTGCAGCAACTTGGATGGATTTAGGTCTATCATACTCAGTAATCTATCACAGAAACAAAGAAGAGAGTGCCATTTGTTCTCACTCATAGCAGACCTTGAACAATTATCATAATACTATAAGAAAGAAATTGGCAGTGGTGGGAAACTGTCAGGGAAGTGGGGGAGGGATTGGCAGTTAAGGGAAACTGCTAGGGGAGGGAAGAACATACCTCATCAACAAGGGTACCTGCATAATCAATGTTTGTATATCTAACCCTGAATTGTACCAAACATCTTTAAAGTAAAAAAAGAAAGTAAAAAAAAAAGAAAGAAAGAAGAAGGAAAATAATAAATAAATAAATAAGCTCTGCAGTGTCCAAAATTCCATTATAAGCCACATATCATTACAATAAAATAATTGGTTCCAATGATATACTATTTAACATGAAGTGATTCGTTTTTCACAATTTTGTAAAAAAGTGCAGTCGAATTGCTAGTGGGTGATCTGCAAGATGTCTTTGAGTGCATAGGACTAATGATACAAATGTGAAAAAAGACCTCAATATCTAAGGATAATCATTAACAATTGTTTATCATAATAAAACTTTGGAGATTATCCAAATGGTCATCAGTGTGGCAGTGGTTAAGAATATGCATAAGTAAAATGCTGTATTAGTTGGGGTTCTCCAGGGAAACATAACCAATAGCATAGGTAGATAAAAGGGGATTTACTGTGGGAATTGGCTCACATGATATGGAGACTGAGAATTCCGATAATATACTGCCTGCAGCTGGGGAACCAAGGAAGCCAGTAGCATGGTTCAGGCCAAGTCCAAGAGCCAGAGAATCTGGAGCTCTGATGTCCAAAGGCAAAAGAAGAATGTCCCAGCTCCAGAAGAGAGAGACAATTCACCTTTTTATCTGATTTTTTGTTCTATCCAGGCCCTCAGCTGATTGGCTGGTGCCCACCCACACTGAGTGTGTGTGTGGGGGATCTTTCTCACTCAGTTCACTGATTAAAATGCCAGTTTCTTCCAGAAACACCCTCATAGACATACCCAGAAATAATGCTTTACCCACTATCTGGGTATCCCTTAATCCAGTCAAGTTGACACCTAAAATTAGCCACCACAAATGCCATACCATTGTTAAAAGGATGGTAAATCTATATTGATTGACGTGAAAAAAAATTTTTTTTTGAGTTGGAGTCTCACTTTGTTGCCCAGGCTGGAGTGAAGTGGCACGTTCACAGCCACTGCAGCCTCGACTTACTGGGCTCAAGGGATCCTTCTGCCTCAGCCTTGCAAGTAGCTGTTACTATAGGTGTGTGCTACTTCACCCTGCTAAAATTTTTTATGTATTTTAGTGACGAGGTCTCACCGAGTAGCCCAGGCTAGTCTCAAACCCCTGGGTTCAGGCAGTCTTCTCTCCTTGGCCTCCCAAATTGCTGGGATTATAGGTTTGAGCCACTGCACCTGGCCAACATAAAAATTTTTAAACTTCACATTTTTCTATGATAATGAGGCATTGAAGAAAAGTATACAGCAAAATTCATTATACAAAATGGGACACGTAAATCTATATAAGCATATATTTGTAGAAATATATGTAGGACACAGTTTGACAATACTATAAGAATATTTAGTTCTGGATGGTAGAAATTTGAATGATATTTACTTTTTTATATTTAATCAATATTTTTTATTATGATTTTGTGGGGTACAGTTAAGGGTTAGGTGTACAATTACGTTTCATTGATAAGAGGTGTTTCCCCATCCCCAGACAGATATTTGCGACTGTTAATCGCATCCCCCTCCCCCCCATAGTTTCCCAGTACCGTCAGTCATTTTCTTATAGTATTACATTGGATGTTCAAGGTCCATTATATGAGTGAGAACATGTGATACTCGGATCTTTGTTTCTGTGAGAGGTCACTTAGTATTATAGACTCTAGTTCCATCCAGGTTGCTGCGAAATTCATGATTTTGTTCTTTTTTATGGCTGCGTAGTATTCCATTGTGTATATGTACCACATTTTTTAATCTAGTCCTCTTTTGATGGGCAGCATGGTTGTTTCCAGGTTCTTGCTATTGTGAACAACACTGTGATAAACATACGTGTGCAGATATCTTTTTTATAGAGTGATTGGAGGTCTTCAGGGTATATTCCCAGTAGGGAGATTGCAGGGTCATATGGAAGGTCGATTTTTAGAGCTTTTAGGAATCACCACACTGCTTTCCACAGAGGTTGCACTAGTTTACACTCCCACCAACAGTGTAGAAGTGTTCCCTTTTTGCCACACCCTCTCCAGCAGCTGTTATTTTTTGAGTTGTTGATAATTGCCATTCTGACAGGAGTTAGGTGGTATCTCAGTGTGGTTTTGATTTGTATCTCCCTGATGATTGTGAGGTTGAGCATTTCTTCATGTGTTTGTTGGCTGCTCGGATGTCTTCTTTTGTGAAGTGTCTGTTCACATCTTTTGCCCATTTGATAATGAGGTTGTTTGTTTTTTTCTTTTCAGCACGTTTGAGTTCCTTGTAGATCCAGAACGTTAAGGCTTTGTCAGACCTGAAGTTGGCAAATCCTTTTTCCCAGTCTGTAGGCTGTCTCCCTGCTCTCTTGATGGTTTCTTTGGCTTTGCAGAAGCTTGTCAGTTTAATAAGGTTCCACTTGTCTATCTTCTCTCTTATGACCTGTGGGTTTCGGGTTTTGTTCAGGAATTGGATGCCAGTTCCGATTTCCATGAGGGTATTTCCTTCATTTTCTAAGGTTCTTATGGTTTGAGGTTTTACATTTAGGTCTCTGATCCATTTGGAGTTAACCTTTGTGCATAAGGATAGATAGGGGTCCTGTTTCAATCTTCTGCATGTGGTCAGCCAGTTTTCCCAGCACCATTTACTGAATAGGTTCTCCTCTCCCCAGTGGTAGGTGGTGGGGGCTTTGTCGAAGATGAGTTGGTTGAGAAATTGAGGTTTTGCTTCTAGAATCTCAATTCTATTCCATTGATCTATATGCCTGTTCCTGTACCAATTCCAAACTGTTTTGATGATTGTAGCTTTAAAGTAAAGTTTGAAGTCTGGTAATGTGATACCACCTACTTTGTTTTTTTTTTTTTTGCTGAGGATTGTTCTGGCTATTCTTGGACGTTTGTGTTTCCATATGAATTCCTGTGTTGTTTTTTCCAGGTCTGAGAAGAATGTTGCTGGTAATTTGATGGGTATTGCATTGAATTTGTAGATTGCCTTAGGTAAGATGGACATCTTCACAATGTTGATTCTTCCAATCCATGAGCATGGGATATTTTTCCACTTGTTTGTGGCATCTTTGA
>NW_007256193.1:214359-241249 GCF_000164805.1 Carlito syrichta | reverse complement strand
CGGCATGCGCTACCACGCCCGGCTGATTTTTTGATTTATTGTAGAGATGAAGTCTCGCTGCCCAGGCGGGTCTCGAACCCGCGGGCACAGGCAATCCACTCACCTCGGCCTCCCAAAGGCGCAGGATTACAGGCTGAGCCACCGAGCCCGGCTTATCTTTGATTTCTTTGAGCAGTGTTTTGTAATTTTCATTGTAAAGGTCTTTCACGTCTCTGGTTAAGAAGATGCCAAGGTATTTCTTTTTTTTTTTTTTTGTGGCTATTGTGAATGGAATTGTGTTTTTATTTGGGTTTCTGTTTGTTTATTGTTGGTGTAGAGAAATGCGATTGTCTTTTGTACATTTATTTTGTGTCCTGAGACTTTGCCAAAGGCCTTTATCAATGTAAGGAGGCTTGTGACAGATTATCTTGGGTGATATTTGCTTTTTAAAAATTATACCAGTAGTTTAAATTTTGTGAAATAAATAGTTTTACAAAACCAAAAAAGAATTACATCATACTTGTCTATCTCCATGTCTTCCTTAGACAAGAGTGATAAGATTGACTTTCATATACAATGAATGTTTAATATCATAGCTTATTCATTTGGTAGCTGGTTCTACAGTCACCCGTAATGCTGGAGTGCCTTGTTGAAACAAATTATACAATGGAAATCATGATTTTCTGTGAAGTCTAATGGCAGAATTTCATCAAAGGTGGAAGAATCAGAAACTTTTTATTGGTTCATTTTAAGAAGGACTGATCCTGTGTACTTTTGACATCTTTGGTGACCATCTGCTGATGGAGCATTGGAGAACCTCTATAAATGAGCCCTGGAAAGATTTGGAAGTTCCCCCAATTTCCATGTCCTTTAAGCCTGTAGGCACTTTGAAAAGGTGCAAGGTAAAGTCAAATTTTTGAGCAGACAAAGCTGTCAGTTTATGTCTTGAAATTAAAGGAAAAAATCTACAAGATGAACACTGATCATGTAAGCACACCAAATAAAGGAAAAGTCAGCCACTGGAGCTGAAGACTCAGTTTCATGATATAGTTTGTTTTTGTTTTTTAAATCAATATTTTTTTTCTTCAGTTCCTATCCAGATAACCGATGATACAGTCAAAAGTTTACCTCTCAAAGTAGGCAGCAAATGTCAAAGGGCTTCCAGAATTGACTGTGAAAATTTCCCTTGCCAACACTTTGGTGTTAAGTACAATCTCTACTCCTAAATTGCTGTACTATAAGAACAGCAGCTTCCAGAAAAAGAGGGCAGCGTCTTCCATTGTTTTAGTGAACAATCTTATAGAAATTAGTATGTAAACAGGAAGCAACAATTGTTGACTTATACTTAAGTTGGACTTTTTCAAGAAATGTACATGACAATTATATAATAAGAAACCTTGTGAAATACAAAAAAATCTGGGCTAGAGATGTAAAAACAAGAACGATGTGATTATATCATTAGATACAGAAAAAGCTTTCGATAAAATTCAGCATCCCTTCTTGATAAAAACCCTCAAACACCTAGGCATAGAAGATACATACCTCAAAATAGTAAGAACCATCTACAATAAGTCCACAGCCAACATATTGCTAAATGAACAGAAATTGGAAGCATTTCCCCTGAAAACCAAAAGAGGACAAGCTGCCCACTCTCACCCTTCCTGTTCAACATAGTATTGCAAGTCCTAGCTAGAGCAACCAGAAAAGAGAAGGAAATCAGGGATATCCAAATAGGAAAAGAGGAAGTTAAGCTATCTCTCTTTGCTGGTGATGTGATCCTATACCTTGAAAATCCAAGAGCATCTGTCAAAAAACCTCCTTGAATTGATAAAGGACTTTAGTAAAGTCTCAGGGTACAAAATAAACATGCAAAAGACAGTTGCATTCTTATACACCAACAACCAACAGCCAGAGAACCAAATAAAAAACATAATTCCATTCATAATAGCCACACAAAAAATGAAATACCTCAGCATCTTCCTAACCAGATAAGTGAAAGACCTTTACAATGAAAACTACAAAACACTGGTTAAAGAAATCCAAGAAGACACAAACAAATGGAAAAATATTCTATGCTCTTGAATAGGAAGAATCAACACTGTTAAGAAGTCCATCCTACCAAAGGCAATCTACAGATTCAATGCAATACTCATTAAATTACCAACATCATTCTTCTCAGACCTGGAAACGACAATATAGAAATTCACATGGAATCATAAATGATAACAAATAGCCAAAACAATCCATAGCAAATGAAATAAAGTAGGAGGTATCACACTTCCACACTTTAAACTTTATTATAAGGCCATAGTAGTCAAAACAGACTGGTATTGGTACAAGTCTAGGCATATGGACCAATGGAACAGGATAGAGATTCCAGAAGTAAAACCTCAATTTTTCAACCAACTCATCTTTGACAAAGCCTCCAGCAACAACCACTGGGGAGAGGAGAACCTATTCAGTAAATGGTGCTGGGAAAATTGACTGATTATTTGCAGAAGATTGAAACAGGACCCCTATCTATCACCATACACAAAAATCAACTTTAAATGGATCAAAGACCTAAACCTGAAACCTCAAACTATAAGAACCTTAGAAAATGCAGGAGACAGGCAACCCCTTTGGGTCCCCTCCCACTGTGGGAGCTTTTCTGTCCTCTCAATAAATCTTGTTTTCTCAAAAAGAAAAAAGAAAATTCAGGAGACACTCTTATGGAAATTGCAACTGGCAACCAATTCTTGATGAAAACCCCAAGTGCCCATACCATAAGAGATAAGATAGACAACTGGGACCTCTTCAAACTGGCAAGCTTCTGTAAAGCCAAAGAAACCATTAAGAAAGCAGGGAGACAGCCCACAGAATGGGAAAAAAGATTTGCCAACTGCATAGCAGACAAGGGCCTAACACTCAGCATCTACAAGGAACTCAAATGTGCTGAAAGAAAAAAAAGCAACCCTATTAAAATAGTGGGCAAAATAAATGAATAGACACCTCAAAAGGAGACATATTGATACATGGAACTCAAATAACTCTATAAAAAGTTACCTGCACATGCATTTTTATTGCAGCATTATTCATAATAGCAAGAACATGGAACCAACTGTGCTGCCCATCAAAAGTGGACATATGCCTGATGGAATATTACACAGCCATAAAGAAGGACAAAATTATGAATGCCACAGCAACTTGAATAGATTTAGAGTCTATAATACTCAGTGACCTATCACAGAAACAAAAAACTGAGTACCACATGTTCTCACTCATAAGTGGACCCTGAACATAGTAACATAATGCTATAAGAAAGGACTTGGCAGTAGCAGAAAACTTCAGGGAGTAAGAGGGTGGGCATCAATAAAGGTACCTGATCTCAAACCAGGCAAAGTGGGAACCAAAGGGAGGCCTAAACTTTACCTGTACGATGACCACTTGTATACCTAATCTTGAATTGTATCCTACATCTTTAAAAGTAAAAAATATCTGGGTTAGAAATTGGAATTATCAGTGACAAATTAAAGGGAAACATGATCAACTAGTAATATTCCAATGACCAGAGAATAGTGAACAAAGCCAGTTTAGGCAGAGGTAGTTTTAAGATTGAAGTATGCAAAATCTGTTGATTAATTAGAAGATCACCATCCCAGGTTTATTGATAGTTAATAAAAAGCAGCAACATTTGCAAAAGTGAAGATTAAGTCATTTTTACTTGTAAGCCATTCTTGTGATGGGAAGTTATTTGTTTACTTAAATTAAAAGATGTTATTACGGGAAATGCTCATTTGAGCTATAAAATTGACTCAGTGGTCTCTCCCCGTAATTAATCTAACCCATGATGACACCTACTTGATAGATTGAGACAGAGGGATCAGTAGATGGCAGACATTCCTGCTAGGCAGAAATCCTCAGATCCTTAACTTTAAAGTTTCTCCCTACAGACATCCAAACTTTAAGTAAATTAAAAATCACTTCCAACAGATTCAAAAGCAGCTGAAATGGCTATGCAGCAATCACACACAGGGCAGCTCCCAGGCCCTCAGCATGGCAATGCTCCAATGCAGGAGTCTCTAAGTGAGAGCTCAGGAGCAGGCAGCCCACCTCAGCTGCCTTTCTCTGGTTTGGTCTCGCTCAAATGGGTCTTTTTTGGGTGCTGAAACTGCTAGATGCATTCATTAGTGAAGGAAATGGAAAATCATGCAAAAGTCGAGGTGAAAACCCAAGGTTAGAATGTGCTATCAGGAGTGTTTCCCCTCTGAATTGAAGTTAATCAGGCTGAGGTAGAAGGACTGCTCCCCATGAGACTGCAAGCCTGATGATGGAAAAGTACCAACCTTGAATTACTGTGGAGCAAAGGGAGGATTAAGGGCTCCCCTATGGGGCATCCATCAAGCAGGCTGTTGTCCTTGCAGACAGTCTGATCCATTGAGCTAAGAGTCAGATGGGGGGTGTCTAAGAATATTAAAAGCCTTGCCCTAAAGTGATTCATTTTTAACAGATTTTTTTCTCTGTTATTAATAGCTAACATTTACCAAGCACTCATGTACCAGACACTGCTTTAAATGTTTAACATTTATTGTCTCCCAACTCTCACAGCCCCGTGAAGCAGGCACCATCATTATCTCTCCTTTATCAATGAGGAAATTAGGGCACAGAGGGTTTTGGTGACTTGTATACAGTCACACGCAGGTTGGTGACAGAGCTGGGATTTGAATGCCCTGTAATAAAAAGGTTCAGTCTCATATTGCACACGTGTTTATGATTCAATTCAATTCAGCAGGCATCTATGAACCTGCAGCCACATGCAAAGCACTGCTCTTGTTCAAATAAGATGACAAATGCTTAAAGAAAAGCATGCAAATACATTTAAAGTGAAATTATCACACTGGGACTAGCAAAAAAGAAAAATAAGAGGTTTCTAAACCAGCGGGTCTATAAAATAAATTATGTGACATGGAAAACCATATTAAAATATTAGAAGGTTTTTGTTTTTTTTTTGAGTTGGAGTCTCACTCTGTCACTAAGACTGGAGTATGGTGGCTGCTCCTGGCCACCGCAGCCTCGACCTGCTGGGCTCCGGCGATCCTTCCTCCTCAGCCTTCCAAGTAGCTGGAACTACAGGCACGAGCTACTATGCCCGGCTAATTTTTTATTGTAGAGATGAGGTCTCGTCAAGTTGCCCAGGCGGGTCTCGAACCCACGGGCTCAGGCAATCCACTCATCTCGGCCTCCCAAAG
The DNA here is from genome assembly GCF_000164805.1 of Carlito syrichta. NCBI lineage: Eukaryota > Metazoa > Chordata > Mammalia > Primates > Tarsiidae > Carlito > Carlito syrichta. Next base: position 236,042 of record NW_007256193.1, on the reverse strand, counting down.
TGCTGGGATTACAGGCTGAACCACCGAGCCCGGCCTAGAAGGCTTAAAAATTCTCCTGTTTCCCTTTTGAAAGCACTCTGACTTTTCTTTCCTCAATTTAGTCAGATTAAAATAGGACATATTTTGAGTTGCTGATCATCAGAGGAATTTTAAATACTCCAGCTCAGGTCATTATGTGGTTAGTGACAGGTTTCTCATGATGTGCAGACCTCTGTGCATGTCTGTCTGTGTTTTTGCCATACTGTATTGGAACTGTGTTTGGCTTCGGTTCATCCTCCTACAACACTGAGCCTGGCAAAGGCTGAGGCTTGCCCTCCCATCCTCTCTGTGTCCCCAACACCCAGTATGGATCCTGGTACACAGAAGATGTTCTTCAGTAAATCTGTTGATCCGCGTTTTATTTTTTGTTTGTGTGTGAGTGTGTGTGTTGTTTTGATATATCTAACTTAAAAGTGCCAGAAAATAGCTAAAAATATTTCTGATGTTCTGCCATATGCAGCAGCAAATCCTTGCCCAAAATTGAGGGTGTTCATGAGAAATTCACTTTTAATAATGCTGTGGTTTCACCAAGTATTCTTAAATGGGTGGAAAACCATGAAGAGATTAATAATAGAACATTCAGTGAATCCCCTGCTTCTGTATAAAACTAGGACCTCTAGTAAAGGAATCCCCAAAGCCAGTCCCACTGTAGGGCATTCTGAGTACCTGTCTTCCACCTCCCTGAGAGCTACCCTGTCCTATCTCTCATCAAGTGCAAGCTCAGTTTACTATATACCTTTGACTACCATCATCACCTCCTGATTGGGTTTCCTTTTTACTGCCTCTCCTTCTTCATAATCATTCTTCAAATTCTCTTTCAAATGTATTACTCTCTATATATCCCTGATCCAAAAAATATTGTATATTTTTCTCATTAAATAAAAGTCAAACTTCTTAGCCTAGCATTTACAACCTTCTAAATTCAGGCTCAACTTACCTTTCCACCCATATTTGGTTTTCTTCCCCATGTTCACCCCAGACCACCATAGGCTGAAAAATAAGCAACATCCCCCAATACACACACTGGTCCGCTCCTCCTGCCCTGGCCTGGTTGGTATCCACATCCTTCATTCACTTCAGACATTATGCCTATTTGTAAAGATTCAACTCAACTCTATACCTCCATCATAACTCTTTTCTTCGAATCCTTTCAGCCTGAAGTACTTTCTCCCTCTAACATAGGTATATAGTGACCTAACATTGTAACTAAATGTCTTATAACTCCTTTTTAAATTATAACACTTTTTAAGGCAGAAACTACATTTTAAATCTGCCTTTCATCCTGCCCCCTTCCAGAATCTGAGTTCCTTAAGTGCAGAGTTCATTTAATAAATAAAAGTGATTGCTGTTAAAAAGCAAATTCTAATATCCATAAGTTCCTTTATGGTAATATTTAAAATATGCTCATTTGTATGAATGAAATTGTTCAGAAAGAAGTATCTCCATGTCTTTCTCAAGAACTTGCCAAATCTTTAATTGAATCTAAATGCTAAAACAAAGGTTGCATTATCCAAATGAAATAAGGGGGGCTTCCATTGTTTAAATGATGGGGCAAAGGCTGTGGGTTCCCCCTCATCCTCTTAGAAACCACCCCATATCAACAGGAAATGAGAGAGAAAAGTACCAACAAAGGCATCAATGACCCCATCATGGTACATGAAGTAGGGCATGCAAAGCAGCAAAAGATCAAAAGTACACCAGAGGCCAAACAAAGATGCCACCGCTGCCAGAGAGGTGACTTTGGATGACTTCTCACTGTCAATCAGAAAAGCACAGAGATCTGGCTTGGGAGTCCATGCTCTTAACCATGAACTAGTGTCCACTATTGCAAGAGCACTGACATGAGCTCACCCTGATGGGAAATAGTAATCTGACAGAATTTTTGCTACTTCAAATTCTTTTTGGCTACTTTCCAAGACAAAGAGAGAAAGTCAGTCTCTAAGAAAGTACCTACCCCATAGTCATTCTTTATATAGGAAAAATCCACAGGGAAGAATGCTGGGTTTTGACACATTGTCTTCCTTTTATTCCTAATGAGTGACACATTCAACTGATGATGCATCAACCAGGACGAGCTGGGAAAGCCTTCCTATTCCACAGGAACAGATGTCAGTCACTCTGACATGGAAGTTCCATAGAAACTCAATTTTCCCCTGCATACCTGTTTCTCTCTCCCATTCTTTTATATGTCAGTACTAATATCACTAAATTACTCCATTTTCTCAAGTCAGGACCTTGAATATCTTCCTTTACTCCTCCCTTTTCTTCCTCTGCTATCCAGCCTCAAGCAGGCATCCTCTGATAGACCTCCTCATGATTCTACCTCCTGATTCACTCGCTTGTACAGCCCCCTCCCTTTGAATGTGGGCTGGACATAAGGACTTGCTTCCAATGAACAGAATACAGCAAAAATGAAGAGTGGTCTCTGCTAAGGCTAGGCTACAAAGACTGTGGCATATATTTTGTCAGTGTTCTCTCTCCGGTTCTTCTCATACTTGCTCTGCTGGAGAGGGCCATCTGGCAATGAACTGAGGGTGATCACTGGCCAGCAGCCAGTGAGGAACTGAATCCACCACCAACCACTGTGTAGACTTAGAAGGGGATCAGTCTCCAGTCCAACCCTGAGATAAAACACAGTCCTGGCTTCTTAACTGCAGCCTCCAAAGCAGCCCTAGCACAAAAGACCCAGCTAGGTTGTGTCCAATTCTTGAAACAGAAACTGCAAGATAACAAATATGTGTTATCTTATGTTACTACATTTTGGGTCAATTTTCAATATAGCAGTGGATAGCTAATACACAGCCCATCAACAAATTGTGTCAATTGTACCTCCTAAGTATATATGTATGGGGGGGGGCACTCCCCTCAAAAAAACCACAAGCATATTTTGGAGGTCAGACCCCTTGTAGTACAGGCTTCCCCCATTAGGTGAGTGTTCTAGGAGCTCATTGTCATCAGTGTATCAGCTAGCATTGTTGTGAGAGGATGCAGTAAATTTTGGGAGGAAGAGTCTTTCAACATGTTTGCCCCTTCCATGATGGGTGATTTACAAGCGCACTGCCCACATCATGCTCAGTGTTCAGCAGTCTTTGGCCAAAAACGGCATGACCCCCATACCCCACCCTCCCTATTCACCCAACCTCACCCTTGAGTGACCTTTCCTTGAGTGACTTTTTTTTGTTTCCCCCGGATAAAAAAGTCCTCAAAGGGAAACATTTTGCTGATATGGAAGAGGTGAAAGCAAAAAAAGCCAGAAGCACCAAAAGGCATCAAAATTGATGAGTTCAAAAACTGTTTGGAGCAGTGGAAAAAGTGTCTTGATGGGTGTATTGCATCAAAGAGTACTTTGAAGGTGACTGAAATTTAAACATGTAAGAATAAATACACATTTTTAGATAAATAAATTCTGTTTTCTGGGAGTCTCCTCTCATATTTTGAATTCATCTGGTTCTCCTACCATCCATCCTCTACAAGAGCCCCTAACTCTTCTTTCCTTTTTCCACAATTTCTCTATCATTCCTCCACAGAGTAGCAAACGTGATTGTCTTACAACAGATACAATATCATATAAGCTCCCAGCAAGTGACTTGCCATGTCACTGAAAAGAAAATCAAAGCGCCTTCCTATCGGGATGAACCTAGAAGACAGCACAGGACACACACTGCTTGCCAGCCACTCTGGCCTCTATTTACCTCCTCAAGATGCCCATTTTCATCCTGCATTAAAGACCTTGCACAAACTGCTCGCAGTGTTGAAATGATGCATCTCTACTTCATGGGTGACTCCTTTTTATCTCTTAAGTAACACATTCAATGTCACGTCCTTGTAAAAAGAGGTCCTTTGTGCCAGTCTATTTGGTCACAGAATTGTTGGGATTTTCAAGGTACAAGTGATGCCTGTACTGCAGCTCCAACAACTATTGATGTTTGTCACTTTTCTAAAAACATAATGAGGCACAGGGAAGGTAAACATCAAAGGCAGTGAACTAATACCCATGAGATATGACATGACATGGCATGAAACAATAAATCTAAAGATTAAATTATTCCAGTGTCACATCCTCAGAGTGGCCTTCTCTGACTATGCTAAACCTAAGTACAAACGCGACCCTTTCAATAAGTCATTCCTCAGTATCTGTGGGTGACAGGTTCCAGAACCACCCCCATACCAAAATCCATGAATGCTCAAGACCCTTAGACCAAATGACATAGTATTTTCATATACCCTATGCACATCGTCCTACATATCTTAAATCATCTCTAGATTACTTATAATGCCTATTACAAAGTAAATGTTATTAAAAAACAGTTGGTATATTATATTTTTTACAAAATAAGGACAAGAAAGAAAGGTCTGTGCATGTTTAGTATAAATGCAACCATTCATTCTTTTTTCAAATATTTTTGATCTGTGGTTGGTTGAATTCATAGATGTGGAACCCACAGAGGCAGAGAACTGGCTGCATTTTCTTTCACAGCCCATTGCTTGTTTATCTCCTTTTATAGCGCTTATCAGGTATTTGTTTTATGTAGTCTGCTTGCTTCTTGTATTGTTGTCTTGGTCTGTTCCCCACTATAATGGATAGATAAACAAGAACCTCATTACAAGGATTTGTCACAATCACAGTTATTTTTTTGTAATCAATACCATGAACAGAAAGTTCAAACAAAGGACCTAGTGCTTTATAACTAGCAAGTGAGTCATTCATTTATAGAATGGCAAAGTTTCAGAATATAATTAGTGAGATCATGGATTATGACATAATTAGCCTCAGAGAGCTGATGCACACAGCAGCACTTAGGTATTTTATGGTGACAAGATACAGAGAATGTCCATAATTAGCTTAAACAGTACTACCACCGTGTATTGCTAATGCTATTACTATATGTGCCTTTGTAAAAATCCTCAATACACCACCATCTTCTCTCTCAAATGCCACTGTGAATTGTGAGCTTGATTTCAACTATACTTCTTTAAAAAGACTGAACCAAAGTATTTGGAACTTATAATATTCGATTCCCATAAATCCAGGCTTGAGGGCAGGAACTGTGAACATCTAATTCACTACTGAATCATAGCACTGCCTGACATATAAGGGGCCATAATAAGTGCTTGTTAATGATACATATGATTTAGGCAGCTGCAGGAAAAGGGTCAGTTATCCTCAGGGCTCAAAATGAGGGAGGCCTCGTAGTCTTGGGAAACTAATTTTAGCAACAAAAAGCAGAGAGGACAGGACTGGCCATCCACTAAGATTAAAAAAAAAACAGCAAATCACTGGTCTTTGTGAAACTAGTTTAGTCAAGGTATGCCAACTACCCCTAAGCTAAGAAAGAACAAGCACGAGTTAACAGGGATATTATTAGAATTGAGTCATCAAAGGCATTCTTGGTTCTGAATTGATTCTTCCTACACTGATGCTTTGGTCTTGAGAATACTCTAATTTTACTATGGAAGTTGAAATTAATAAAATATCTATAAAATGAAGAACTATGAGTATAAATGCCCCTGTACTAATTCTGTGATCTGAGGTTAGTGTAATCTGAAATCCAGACATAACTCAGTGAGAGCCAGTGGGCACTTGTGAGGCTCTCCCACAAGCAAGATTGACGACTGTTTTATCAGAGGAATTGCAACCCAAGGAAACCCACCAAAATGTGCATGGCCAGGGTGAGAACAGGTTTCAGGAACAGATGCGATTACTGAAGAAATGAGTGAGGGGGTGGGTTAAAGGATGCTTCATACATTAGTCACTCAGTATGACAGAGAAGGGGACACCCCAAGTTAAGAATATATCTGATGGCTGTCTTTGATTAAGGTGCTTCCTGTTCAACCACATTAAGAGTCTTAGGGAGCTACGGTAATATGAGAAACTACTTGAGCTTGAGACAAATCACTCCAGTTTGGGGAAGGATCTAATAGTAGATCCTAAGACACTATGCGAAAAAAAGTAATCGGATTTTTTTCCCCAAGGGACCTTTCAAGGAGATCAGCACCATAACCAGGTCCAGAATATCCTTTTGGCATTTTTTTTAAAAAAGGTGTATGATGCAACCAGGAGGGAAAGTAAGTTGGAAGATGAGGATATATACAAGTGATGCTAATCTCAGATTTCATTTCTAGGGCTGAGGTGGGATCAGATAAGGGAGACAAGCCAAAAGTTCATAAGCCAGTTGGAACTGAGTCAGAGGTAAACACAGAAAATTTTCAGGGGAGTTGTGATAAAGAGAGCCAGGCACAAGGGTCCTGGCTCACAGGCATAAGGTAGGGAGGATGAGACCGTCTCCTGGCCAGCCCTTCACTCTCACGTGCTCCCACCCTGATTTAAACATATCCACAGAAAATGAAAAAAGAAAAAACTTTAAGAGAATTAAATCTCCTACTATTTTCTTCACAGGCACCCCTCCAACCTGCACAGCAGTACCGACGAAATGGAAATCTGACTCAGTGGAGAGAACAAATTCAGTGGAAGAGTCTATGCTGTTGCTGCTATATTACTGTGGCTGCTTTATTTAATTATAGTATAATTATAGAGATTTTGTCAAAGCTCCCTGATGTAACCACTGTAGAAAATAGAACCAGAAGCAACCTGTTTTGAGAGAAATTTGGATTGACTAAAAGGGAAAGAAAGGAAGTTCCCTTTAAAACTAAACTAAAATATTGCATGAGAACAAGCAAGGAAATGAATTAGTATGGGAGTCAAAGGAGTGGTCACATCAAATATGAGCAAAGAGTTGGTAATATTTGCAAAGAGAAGAAAAAGTACTCTCCCAAGAATCTCAACACCAGAATTTTAACTCATTTCCCCATTGTCTAAAATTACTTTGTCTAAATCTACTTCAAATCATTTACTAAAATTTCTGACATGTGTCTCCTAATGGTTAAATTTAGTCCAGTCTGTCATTTTCCCATTGTCTACTGTGTGCCATTACTTTACAAGACAATGAAGAAGCAGCAACCCATAAGATCTGGCCCAAGTCTTCAAAAATAATGCCTTTTTTTCCTAAGGCATTTTCCAGGGTCTCAGTCTATCACCCAGGATGGAGCGTGGTGATGTGATCATAGTTCACTGTAACCTCAAACTCCTGGGCTCAATTGATCCATCCTCCCTCCTCAGCTTCCAAGTAGCTAGGACTACAGGCATGCACCACCACACCCCAGTTAATTTTGTTGTTGTTATTGTTGTTGTTAAAGAAATGGTCTTGCTATATTGCAAGATTGCTTTTAAGCAGAAGAAATTGGTATGTTTTTTAAAACTATCTTACTTTCTGAAATATGGAATTAGAGAAGTAGGTGCAAGATACAGAAATGATATATTATTTTACTTGTTGAAAAATATTTGCAGGTTTCTTGGATAAAATTGTGTTCTAGACTTTGGAGAGTCAAAGTTCAATGGGATATGCTTCCTATTCTCAGGCATTTTCAGTCTAGAGGGGGTAATAATCAAACAAAAAGAATGTGATGGTTAATTTTATTTGTCAATTTGGCTATGCCATAGGGTGCCCAGATTTTTTGTTAAACATGATTCTGTATATGATGGTATTTCTGGATGAGATGACTACTCGAATCAGTAGACTGAATAAAGTAGATTGCCCTACCTAATGTGGGTGGGCTCCATCCCAGCTGTGGGAGGCCTGAATAAACAAAAGTAAGGGCAAGGGAGAATTCTCTTTCTCTGCCTGATTGTCTTTGAGCTAGGACTTTGGTCTTCTCCTGCCTTTGGACTTAGACTCAGACTGGAACTTTCACCATCTATTATCCTGGTTCTCAGGCCTTCAGACTCAGGTTGAAGTTGTACCATCAGCTCTCTTGGGTCTCTAGCTTGCTGACTGTAGATCTTGGGACTTAGCTTCCATAACCATATGAACCAGTTCCTTATAATAAATACCTTTCTCTGCATACATTCTATTGGTCTGTTTCTCTGGCAAGCTCTAGTACAGAGAAGTTTAAGACACAATGTAATACATTAAGTGTCTCAATAGAGAGGGCTCTTCACAAGGCATTTTGGTGAGGAAGGGGGTTCATTTAGGAAAGGGTTAATCCTCCTGACCACCTCAGCTTCCCAAGTAGCTGGGACTACAGGCATGTGCCACTACACTTGGATAATTTCTTGTACAGAAGATGTCTCACTATGTGGCCTGGGCTGATCTCAAACTCCTGGGCTCAAGAAATCCTCTCACCTAAACCTTGCAAAGTGCTGGGATTACAGGCATCAGCTACTGTGGCTGGCCTGGCAAAAATGATTTAATAGGGCTAAGGAGTGGTATTACTGTACTTAAATAAAAAAGAAAATCTGCAAAGAAAACACAGTCCTGGTCATGTATAAATGTAACAACGTAGCTTCAAAATAAAGTAGAAAGCAACATACTTTTAAATATTTAGAACTCAGTACAATTGGATGTGCTACTCTTCAAAATTTCTGTGATGGCTCTTTCGAGCCAGACCACAAATGGAAAACAAACATTCTCTGCACACTCTTGGGGCAGAAGTTCAGTCATTTTCCACTGCTGCCTATACATAGGCAGGGGCAGGGTGATTAACTTTTGACAAAACTTATGGTTGTGGGAAGTTAAGGAAAGAACTGGAAAATACATTTCAGGAATCCAGAGATGGAAACTATTTGGAATAAGGTTGCAGAGATTTTCCAATGAAGAAAAACAGCTTGGCTGGCAATCTCATTTTACTCAAGGACTTTCTCAAGTTATGAGTTCTCTCAATTGAAGAACTCTAAAAGAATTTAAAAGATTTTACATATATATGACTAGATGATTTGCAGATCCATGGGGAAAGGACACACACACACACACACACACACACACACACACACACACACACACACTTCAGGAACCCTCAAGAATCTAACAGAAACTAACTCAAGTCTTCTTTGGAGGAATGTAACCTCACCCCAGGCCTCACACACTTCCTACCAATAAATCCCAATGGAATGAGTTCACAAACAAAAATCATAAAACATACAAGGAAACAAAGCAGCAAGGCTGAGAACCAACAGCAAAAGAAACAGCAGAGCCAGAGCCAAAAGACTTCATATATTAAAAGTATCTAAGTGATGCATCTAGAAAGAAACCAAAAGTATTTACCGCCAGGGGTTCTGGATTCAAGGAACATCATAATGATGTACTTCTGGAGGAAAAACAAATACCAAAGAAAGGCTTGAGATTCAAAGATAACTGATGATCAAAGAAAATAATCTGAATAAATTGTTTCTAATAAGTTGGAGGAGTGAAGGCCCAAAATATAGAATAGTAAAGAAATGTCTGGCTTCTGGGGAACATGGCGTTGGAACAGGTTGGAATGTAAGTCTCCACAAAAGTGAGTGTCCATAAAGACTCTCTGTGTGAGAGGGTGTATGCTGGTGGGTGAGTGAAAATCTGTCTGAGGGGAGACTTTGGTCCATGTACCCAGGGATATCCTCCGGAGGTGACTACAACCCACCACTGCTCTGAGTTTGGAGACTCAGGTGCACAGGATTATCTGCCGTTCTTGGGGCTGTCTTGAGAGGAGGCACCAGAAAACAGCTGCACCTCACCACGTGGCACCTGGCCCACACCATCACCTGCATTAGCAGACTGGGCACAAGCAGGAGGAGGCAGGTCATGGAAATCTGGAATAAAGCTCCAACACCAGTGACAAAATGCCAACAGGCACCATCTTCTCAGTTCCAGGACCAACCAGAGACCTCCGATGCCCCACCCAGCTCTGTCCAGTCTCCATATTGGGACTCAGATGCTACCTTCTCATCAGACTCAGAGAGACAGATGCCACTCCCCCATGCTGGAACAGGCACAGACACTTCAGAACTGAGTGGAAGACTCGACAACAGCAGCAGCGAGTAGGGTGAATCTGGATCTGATCCATTCTCTTCCCACAGAAGTCTATGGGACATCTGACTCACACTGGGATCAACCCTATCAGCTTGCACTGAGAGCAGAGGAGAGGGGCTGGAGAACAGAGCTGCTTTCTAAGGCAGAGGCTTGAAAGGAACCTGGAGCCACAAAAATGGCCACAGAGAGTTTTTTGTTGTTGTTTTCTTTTTTCTTCTTTCATGATTTTTGTTTAAGTTTTAGCTTTTTTCTTCTTTCATGATTTTTGTTTGTTTTAGCTTTTTTCTTCTGTTTTTGCTTATGATTTTGTACTTGCTTTGTTTCTGTTATTTTAATGTTTTTTTTTCCAGATTTTCTTTTCATGTATGTGCATTTTTGAGGGACAGTACACCAACAGGGCCATTTTGTTTGTTTGTATGATTGTCTGTATGTTTTTGTCTTTTTTGTTTTTTCTGCCATTGTTTGTCTCTCTGTTTATTCGTTAGTTGGTATACCTATCTCCTTTCCCTCTTCTCTTCTCTCTCTTTCATATTCCTCTTTCCTTTTTCCCTTTCTTATCTCATTTTGCTTTCAGGGGGCAAACAGACACCCTCACTGCATGGACAGATTGTAAGGCAGTGGGAAGTGGGTTCCAGGAACCCACACACCTGTCAGTGGATACTGGGATCTGCAGATAGCTTCTGAATCACAGCTCTCCCCTTAATTAAATCTCAGAATGGTAAAAAGCACAAGCCCCCGCTCCCAATCCAACTTCAGAATTGAACAAAACCAGAGGCTCTACATAAGGAAAAATAGGAGATTGAGCAAACAAATAAAAGCTATCTCTCCTATCACTGAAAAACAGAATTAAAGAAAAGGTAAAAAAAAAGGGGGAGGGTAGGAAAACCTACACAAATGAAAAATATCAAAGGAAGAATATGAATCTCACACAGATTCCTGGGAGGTCAACTACTGAGAATACAGACTTTGGAACTCAAACAATCAAAAGTCCCCAGAATGACTGGCCTCAAACTACAAACCCAGATATCAAGATATTAATAGAGAGAATAAATAGAAATGAGGAGAGACAAGAGGGAAAAATGAAGGACTTGGTAACCAAAACAATAGCAATAAAGAATACAGTAAATGAAGTAAATAACACTGATAAGCATGCAAAGAAGAATTAACAAAGCAATAGAAGAGCTTGAAGATCAAAATATGGAACTAATCCAAACTGTTAAAAACATAGAAAAGAAACCTAAAAAGATAGAATAAAACCTCCAAGAGATGAGAGATTATTTCAAAAGGCTGAACCTAAGATTAATTGGAATCCCTGAAGCAGACAGACAGAGACCACCCTGGAAAAAACATTCCATAAAATTATCCAAGATAACTTCCCTCTCTTCAGTGACATGATCATTCAAACACAAAAGATTCAGAGAATCCCTGCAAGACAACAAATGAGAAGACCAACTCCTAGACACATAGTAATTTGCCTGCACAAAGTAAGTAAAAAAGAAAAATATCCTAAAGGCAGAAAGAGAGAAAAGTCAAACTACTTACTGGGGAAGACCAATTAAAATAGCAGCAGACTTATCTACAGAAACACTTCAGATTAGGAGAGCTTGGAGTCTAATATTCAAAGTTCTCAAAGACAAACAATTTCAATGAAGAATTACCTAAGCTAAGCTAACTTTCATCAGTGATGGGGAATTAAAATCCTTCCCAGACATTCAATTCCTAAGCATTTACTCTGTCTCCAGACCACTCTACAAGAAACACTTAAGAAAATATTAAACACAGAAGAAAGAAAAAAACCCTTCCCAAGAATGCAGGAAAAAGATTGAAAATACACATGAATCAACCTCAAAATCAAAAGAAAGACAACAAACATATAAACAAACAAACAGCAGCAACAAAAACAAACTCTGTAAGAACCTCATGACAGGGATAAATGCTCATATCTGATTAGTCTCGATGTGAATGGACTAAATGCACCACTAAAAAGACATAGAATTGCAAAATGGAAAAATATCATGAGGCAACAATAATGTCTTCGAGGGACTCATCTCACCAGAGAGGACACTCACAGACTCAAAGTAAGAGGATGAAAAACAAAATTTCAGGTGAATAGAACACAAAAGAAAGCAGAAGTCATGATCTTAATATCAGACAAAATACCCTTTAAGCTATCAAAATTTTTAAAATATACAGAAGGTCACTACATAATGATAAAAGGTTCAATTCATCAACAAGAACTATCCATCCTAAACATATATGCAACCAACATAGGAGCACCAACTTTCATAAAGCAGCTTCTAGGTAAACTAAAAAAAGATATTGACTCTAACACTATGATAGCTGGGGACTTAAACACCCCCACTAACAACCCTATACAGATCATCAAGACAAAAAGTAAAGAATGAGATTCAGAACCTCAATGTGACACTTGATCAAACGGACTTAATTGATACCTATAGAACACTCCACTCAACAACCACAGAATATACATTCTACTCATCACCACATGGAACGTACTGTATGATTAACCCCATCCTTGGCCATAAATCAAGTGTAAACAAATTCCATAAGACTGAAATTCTGCCAAGCACCTTCTTAGAACACAGTGGAATAAAAATAAATATCAACACCAACAAAGTTCCCCCCAAATCCACAAAGGCATGAAGCTAAACAATTTCTGAGTCAACACAAAAATCAAAACAGAGATTAAAAGACTCCTGGAAACAAATGAAAATGTAGGAACATCTTACCAAAATCTCTGGGATGCCATGAAAGCAGTACTAAGAGGAGAATTCATATCTCTATGAATACACATGAAGAAAATGGAAAGATCACAAGTTAACAGCCTAACAAATCATCTAAGAAAGCCTGAAAGGCAAGACTACCAAAACCCTAACTTCATCAGAAGAATCCAGATGACCAAAATAAAAGCCCAAATTCAGGACATACAAGAAAAATATACAATACAAAAAAATCAATGAAACCAAAAGCTGGTACCTTGAAAGGATAAATAAGATTCTAGCTATACTGACCAAAAAAAGAGAGAAAAATCCCAAATAAACACAATCAAATGCAAAAGATGAACTCAAAACTGACCCACAAGAAATACAAAAGATTATCAGAGATTACTATGTACACTTGTATGGAAACAAACTCAAAAACCTAAATGAAATGGTTTTTCTGACATCATACAACCTCCCCAGGTTGAAACAAGAAGAAATCAAGACCCTCAATAGGCCAGTAACAGCCCAAGTAATCAACTATGTCATAAGAAAACTACCTACAAAAAAAAGCCTTGGATTAGATGACTTTCCAGCAGAATATTACAAAACACACTGAAAGTATTTCCAGGTAATTGAGAAAGATGGAACTCTTTCCTAATCATTTTATGAAGCTAACATCACATTGATACCCCAACTGGGTAAATATCCAACAAAGAAAGAGGACTACAGGCTATGGAACTATGTTCCTCAAGGAACACAGATGCTAAAATTCTCTACAAGATTCTAGCAAACAAGATTCAACAACACATCCATGAACAAAAATCACCCACCATGACCAAGTAGGCTTCAATCCCGGGATGGAGGACTTGTTCAACATCTACAGGACCATAAGCGTAATTAAATACATCAACAGATATAAAGACAAAAACCACATGATGATATCATTAGACGTGGAAACAGCTTTTGATAAAATCCAACACCCCTTCATGATTAAAACCCTTGAACATCTAGGCATAGATGGAACATATCTCAAAATAATAAAAACCACCTACAAGAAATCACAGTCAGCATGCTGCTAAACTAACAGAAATTGGAATCATTTCCCCTGAAAACTGGAACAAGGCAAGGATGCTCACTCTCACCTCTCCTGTTCAACATAGTATTGGAAGTCCTAGCTAGAGCAATCAGATAAGAGAAGGAAATCATGGGTATCCAAATAGGAAAAGAAGTAGTTAAGTTATCACTCTTTGCAGTTTACATGATTCTATACCTTGAAACCCAAGAGGATCTGTCAAAAACCTCCTTGCACTGATAAAGGACTTTGGCATAAAATAAATGCCAAAGGTATAAAATAAAATAAAGGGTATAAAATAAATGCGCAAAAGACAGTCGCATTCCTGTACACCAACAATAAACAAACAGAAACCCAAATAAAAAGAACAATCCCATTCACAATAGCCACCAAAAAAATGAAATAGCTTGACATTTTCCTAACCAGAGAAGTCAAAGAACTTTACAACAAAAACGACAAAACACTGCTAAGAGAAATCAAAGATGACACAAACAAATGGAAAAATATCCAGTGCTCATGGGTTGGAAGAACCAATATTGTTAAGATGTCCATCCTATCAAAGGCAATTTACAGATTTAGCACAATACCCATTAAATTGCCAGAAACATCCTTCTCAGACCTGGAAACGACAATACAGGAATTCATATGGAAACATAAAGGACCACAAATCACCAAAACAATCCTCAGCAAAACAAAGCAAAACAGACAACAACAACAACAACAAAAGTAGGAGGTATCACACTCCCAGACTTTAAACTCTAGTATAAAGTTACAATAATCAAGACAGCCTGGTATTGGTACAAGAACAGACATAGAGACCAATGAAAAAGAATTGAGATTCCAGAAGCAAAATCTCAATTTCTCAATCAACTTATCTTTGACAAAGCCTCCACCACCAATGACTGGGGAGAGGAGAACCTATTCAGTAAATGGTGCTGGGAAAACTGGCTGACCACATGCAGAAGATTAAAACAAAATCCCTACCTATCACCATACACAAAAATCAACTCTAAATGGATCAAAGACCTAAATGTAAAACCTCAGACTATAAGAACCTTAGAAAATGCAGGAGACACCCTTATGGAAATTGGAATTGGCAACCAATTCCTGATAAAAATCCCAAGTACCCATACCATAAGAGATAAGATAGACAAGTGGAACCTCATCAAACTAACAAACTTCTGCAAAGCTAAAGAAACCATTGAGAGAGCAGGTAGACAGTCCAAAGACTGGGAAAACATATTTGCCAACTGTATGTCTGACAAAGACCTAACATCTAGGATCTACAAGGAACTCAAACATGCAGAAAAGAAAAAAATAAAACAGCCCCATTACAAAGTGGGCAAAAGATATGAACAGACAGTTCTCAAAAGAAGACATATGAGCAACCAATAGATACATGAAAAAATGCTCAGCTTCACTAGTCATCAAAGAAATGCAAATTAAAACTACACTGAGATACCACCTAACTCCAGTCAGGATGGCTATCATCAATAACTCAAAAAACAACAGATGCTGAAGAGGATGGGGTGAAAAGGGAACACTTCTACACTGTCAGTGGGAGTGTAAATTAGTTCAACATCTGTGGAAAACAGTGTGGCGATTCCTAAAAGATCTAAAAATCGACCTTCCATATGACCCCACAATGCCCCTACTGGGAATATACCTGGAAGAACTCAAAGAACTCTATAAAAAAGATACCTGCATATATGTATTTTTATCATAGCATTATTCACAGTAGCAAGAACATGGAACCAACCTTGCTGCCCATCAAGAGTACTGGATAAAAAACTGTGGTAATCATAGCATTATTCACAGTAGCAAGAACATGGAACCAACCTTGCTGCCCATCAAGAGTACTGGATAAAAAACTGTGGTACATATACACAATGGAATATTATGCAGCCATAAAGAAGAACAAAATCATTAAATTCATAGCAACCTGGATGGACTTAGAGTCTGTAATACTGAGTGATCTTTCACAGAAACAAAGAACTGAGTATCACACATTCTCACTCATAAGTGGAGCTTGAACAATTATTGTAATACTATAAGAAAAGGATTGGCAGTACTGGGAAACTGCCTGGAGAAGTGGGGACACACCGCAGCAACAAGGGTACCTGCATAAAGAACATTTGTATACCTAACCCTGAATTGTACCCCACATCTTTAAAATTAAAAACTTATTAAAAAAGAAATTTCTGAAGAAGAAAAGTGTGGAATGACTTGCTCTTCCAGCTCTGAAGACTTCATTTAAAACTGATGTACTTAAGACAGGTTAGCATTGGCACAGAAATAGAACAATTGATAAATGTTGTAAAGATTCCAGAAACCCACATTCACATAAAAGCTTAATATATGACATATATTAAAGGGTAGTGCTGGGATAACTGGTTAAATATTTCAAAAATAAATGGATCTTACTGAGAGAGGAGATAAAAGCTGGTTAGGCAGACAGAGAGGGAGGATCTTTAGGAGACAACACCTGTGGGAACGCCCTCCCCCCATTATTTAATTGTTGACTGGGAATGTGGCTAGTGTGGTTAAGAACATCCTTTCAACCCAGGATGCTTTACCAAAGGAACTTTTTGCTGCTTAAACGCAGGTGCAGTAGCTTAACTAAATGTCCTAATATGACTTTGGTTTATTATAATATTATTAACATAACATTGCATTGTGGTTTTACCCCCCCCCCCCCGTGGACTTTTCTATGGTACTTATGATACTTATGGTACTTATTCAAGATGGATTAACTTTGATCAAGGACCTACAAGCACAATAAGAATTGGGTCTCAGGAAGTAATGGGCGAATGAGATGTAAATGAAAGAAATGCCTCCAGAAAAGATAAAATAAAAATCATGGAAAAAAACCTCCCAGCACAGGGTAACCCATTTAGGGCCCCCACTCTTCCCTGAAGAGAGCTTTGGGCTTAATAAACTCCTTCTTTCACTCATCTTTTCAGTGTCCGTGTTTCTTAATCTTCTTGATTCTGGGACAAGAACACGAGGTTGCTGGTGTAAGCTGACAGAGGAGTTCAAAACTACTGCAATGTTACCTCACAACCCATATAAAAATTTATTTGGATGATGCATTAGTTTGCTAGGGCTGCTGTAACAAACACCATAAACTGGGCAGCTTAAACAACAGAAATTTATTTTCTGACAATTCCAGAGGCCAGATGAGATCAAGGTGTTGGCAGGGCTGATTCCTTCTCAGGCCTCCCTCCTTGGCTTGTAAATGGACATCTTCTCCCTGTATCTTCACATGGTCTTCCCTCTGTACATGTCTGTGTCCTCATCTCCTTTTCTTATAAGGACACCAGTCATAGGAGATTAGGGCCCACCTTAATGACCTTACCTTTAAACACCCTTTCTCCAAATACAGTCACTTTCTGAGGGTCCTGAGGTTAGGGCTGCAACATATGAATTGTGGGGTGCATAATTCAGCTCATAAGACGTACAGATTTAAAAATTAAAACAAACACTAAAACTTTTAGAAGAAATTGTCAGAGAAAATGTTGTTATAGTGTTGTGATAGAAAATGATTTTCAAAATAAGATTCAAAAGAACAGTCATGAATTAAAAGCTAGGTAAACTTGACTATTAAAAATAAACCAAAAGCTTGCTGTTCATTAAAACACCATGTTTGAAAAAAAGAAAAGGCAAGTCATGAACCAGAAGAAGATATTTGAAACATTTATATTCTACAAAGAATTAGCATTGAGAATCAACTCAAAAGGAAATAAAAAATAAAGAAAAAACATTATTAAAATGGGCAAAAGACAGGAATCCTCATTTCACAGAAGAGGAAGTATGAATCGCTAAAACACATGAGAAGACACTGACTTCCTTAGTAATAAGGAAACACAATTTAAAAGCTAAAACAAGATAAAATTTTACACACATGGTTGGCACTGTGGTAAAAGTTTAATTATTCTCAACTACTTTGGAAAGCAATTTGGTTTCATTTAGTGAAGCTGAAAATGTGTAAATCCTAAGATCTAGCAATTTTACCTCAAGTTATATAACCTATGAAAACTCTTGCACATGAATGTTTGTATCAGTATTATTCATAATATTTATATAATTATGTATACAATTTATAATAACCCCAAACTAAAAAAACTAACTGTCCACCACAAAGAGAATGCATAGTTTTTAGTGCATTGATAAGTAGATAACTATAAAGCAGTATAAGTTAATGTTGAACAACATCAAAAGTCTCAGAAGAATACATATAAATAATCTAAGAAAATACACACAGTATGACATCATTTATATAAGGTATTCAAAATGTTCAAATCAAATATGTTAGTGATATATACATAGATATAAAACAAAGTACAACAGAGAATAATAACTACAAAATTTAAGATATCCCAGTTACCACTAGAATGGGATAGAGGAAGAGATGTAACCATGGACATCAGTAGTATTCTGTTATTCTTCTAGTTATTACACCACACAGTTGGCAATGAGTATTCATCACATCATTTTTCCTGTCTTATGCATGTATACATATTATGTCTTTTTTTATGATATGCTGAGATGAGATGAGAGGCTGAGATTGAAGGTTTGGTGGAGTCAACTGTGTTATGAAGAAATAATATAACGAGAATTCTGTAAAATAAAATTCTAAAATAGAAAAAATATTCTGAGGTGTTGTTAAAATGGCAATTGAAGGATATTCGTAAACTTAAATCCTCCAGTTGGGAAACCCAAAATAAGTAAAATGAAAAAGCTTACATTCAATACAAGTGAAAAAAAAATAGTAAACACTGAGAAAATAAAAAGAATACAGATACATGCCAAAATAAAGTAACTCTAAATTAACACTATAATAGAGAAAATCAACAATGTTAACAGAAGTACTTTGAAAAGATTAATGAAATTGGGAACTCGTTAGGAGGACTGATTGAAAAAAAAATAAGGAAGGCAAAGCCAGGCATAGTGGTGTGCACCTGTAGTCCCAGCTACTCAGGAGGCTGAGACAGGAGGATTTCTTGAGCCCAGAAATTCAAGTCCAATCTGAGCAACATAGCAAGACCCTATCTCTTAAAAAAAAAAACAAAAAGTTGAACTAAAGGATATTAGGGATAAAATGCAAAATTATTACAGGAACAGTACAGATTTTAAAAAGAAATAAAAATCAAGATAACAAGTACACTTCTCTAGAAGAAAATTAATAAAATTGACCCAAGTCAATAAAGAAAACTCCAACTACCCAAGTCATTAAATAATTTAAGTCAATGTAAGAAATGGAAAAAGACTTACTCCCCTACCTTCTGAGAGCTCCCCACTGCCAGCCTTTAGTAGGGACTGCCTTCATGGAAAAGACCAAGTGCTGTCCCTGAAGTCACTTCTCCCACATGCAGTGACTGATGAATGTGGTCCATACAAAGGTCCCTCTTCTCACCCCAACCAAAAACAATCAGAAAGGCTAACCAAACTTCCGAGCTCCCTGTAGGGCAGCAAGACCTCCACTGAGACTGCATCGCTACCCATCCCCTCCTTTCCCTTCCCTCTGCCCAGTACTTTTGTGCCATCCCCCCCACAGGTGTTTATCTCAAGCACTCCTGATAAATGCTGTGCACAATCATGTCTGTTTCAGAGATTGTGAGTCTCTAAGCCCAAGCAAGTTTACAAGAGCAAAAACAGATAAGCTGAACTCATAGAAATTTTTCCAGGCCATAGAGAAGAGTGGAAATCAACCAAACTCATTTTATGAGGCAAACCAACTAAATAAGGAGAAAATAAGAAAAAGAAAGTCATAGTAAATATCACTAATAATTATAGATGAAAAAATTCTAAGTATAGCAAATCGGATCCAATAATGCACGAAAAAGTCAAAACATAACTGTTAAGCAACTATTCATTTTCAACATGGAAAACTATGTAATTTACCACATTAACAAATCAAAAGAAAAAATGCCATATAATCATCTCAATAGATCCAAATAATATTTTTAGAAAACTACAGAGATTGGAAATTCTTGTATATGCTCCATTCTGTACCAGTACAGAAAGTTTTTATTAAACTGGCTTAAACAATGAGAAAATTTTATAGTTTCTAAAAATAAGAAATCTGATGAGAGTGATTCTAGATCAGTTATTTCAGTGGTTCCTAAGTCATCAAGGACCCACATACATTTCACCTTTTATTTCTGCTGCCCTTGGAAAGCTGACCTGTTCTGTGGCTCCTCCCCTCACTGCCACATGGTGGCTGCATTGTTTCTAGGAGTCTAACACAGACTCAGTAACATCCAGCCTCAGTATCCATTCTCATGTCTCATTTTTAGAGTGAGAGAGTTCTCCAGGAAGCCCTCAGCAGACTTCCCTCATGTCTCATGGTTCACTGCACGGGCATAGGCCTTGACCCAAACCAATCACTGACAAACACTACAGGATTACACAACTGGCTTAGGTCAATTCAAATTTAGCTCTGCACAGCAGTTGGGGTTATATTTTCTTTTTTTTTTTTAATCAATATTTTTTATTATGGTTTTGTGGGGTACAGTTAAGGGTTAGGTGTACAAATATGGTTCATTCAGGTACCCTGTTGATAAGAGGTGTTTCCCCTTCCCCAGACAGATATTTGTTACCATTAATCCCATCTCCCTCCCCCCCCATAGTTTCCCACTACTGTCAGTCATTTTCTTATAGTATTAGGTTGGGTGTTCAAGGTCCATTATATGAGTGAGAACATGTGATACTTGGATCTTTGTTTTTGTGAGAGGTCACTCAGTATTATAGACTCTAGTTCCATCCAGGTTGCTGTAAAATTCAAGATTTTGTTCTTTTTTATGACTGTGCAGTATTATTCCATTGTGTATATGTACCACATTTTTTTAATCCAGTCCTCTTTTGATGGGCAGCATGGTTGCTTCCAGGTTCTTGCTATTGTGAACAATGCTGAGATAAACATACATGTGCAGGTATCTTTTTTATAGAGTGATTTGAGTTCTTCAGGGTACATTCCCAGTAAGGGGATTACGGGGTCATATGGTAGGTTGATATTTAGAGTTTTTAGGAATCACCACACTGCTTTCCACAGAGGTTGCACTAGTTTACACTCCCACCAACATTGTAGAAGTGTTCCCTTTTCACCACACCCTCTTCAGCAGCTGTTATTTTTTGAGTTGTTGATAATTGTCATTCTGACTGGAGTTAGGTGGTATCTCAGTGTGGTTTTGATTTGCATCTCCTTGATGATTAGTGAGGTTGAACATTTCTTCATGTGTTTGTTGGCTGCTCAGATGTCTTCTTTTGTGAAGTGTCTATTCATATCTTTTGCCCATTTGATAATGGGGTTGTTTGTTTTTTTCTTTTCAGCATGTTTGAGTTCCTTGTAGATGAAAGATGCTAAGCCTTTGTCTGACCTGGTGTTGGCAAATACTTTTTCCCAGTTTGTAGGCTGTCTCCCTGCTCTCTTGATGGTTTCTTTGGCTTTGCAGAAGCTTGTCAGTTTAATAAGTTCCCACTTGTCTATCCTCTATCTTGTGACCTGTGGGTTTTGGGTTTTGTTCAGGAATTGGATGCCAGTTCTGATTTCCATGAGGGTATTTCCTTCATTTTCTAAGGTTCTTATGGTTTGAGGTTTTGCATTTAGGTCTCTGATCCATTTGGAGTTAACCTTTATGCATGGGGATAGATAGGGGTCCTGTTTCAATCTTCTGCATGTGGTCAGCCAGTTTTCCCAGCACCATTTACTGAATAGGTTCTCCTCTCCCCAGTGGTAGGTGGTGGAGGCCTACTCGAAGATGAGTTGGTTGAGAAATTGAGGTTTTGCTTCTGGAATCTCAATTCTATTCCATTGATCTATATGCCTGTTCCTATACTGCTTTGTTTTTTTTTGCTGAGGATTGTTCTGGCTATTCTTGGACATTTGTGTTTCCATATGAATTCCTGTGTTGTCTTTTCTAGCTCTGAGAAGAATGCTGCTGGTAATTTGCTGGGTATTGCATTGAATTTGTAGATTGCCTTAGGTAAGATGGACATCTTCACAAT
>NW_007256193.1:212761-214331 GCF_000164805.1 Carlito syrichta | reverse complement strand
GACTTCCAATACTATGTGAACAGGAGGAGGTGAGAGTGAGCATCCTGTCTGTTCCAGTTTCAGGAGAAATGGTTCCAATTTTTATCCATTTAGGAGTATGCTGGCTGTGGGTTTCTTGTAGATGGCTTTTACTATTTTGAGGTATGTTCCCCATATGCCTAGATGTTCAAGGGTTTTTATCAAGAAGGGGTGCTGGATTTTATCAAAAGCTTTTTCTGCATCTAATGATATAATCATGTGGTTTTTGTGTTGACATCTGTTAGTGTATTTAATTACATTTATGGTTTTATGACTGTTGAACAAGACTTGCATCCCAGGAGTGAAGCCTGCTTGGTCATGATGGATGATTTTTGAGATGTATTGCTGAATTCAGTTTGCTTGGATCTTGTTGAGAATTTTAGCATCTATGTTTATCAAAGATATTGGCCTGTAGTTCTCTTTCTTTCTTTGATCTTTACCTGGCTTGGGTATCAATGTGAGGTTGCCTTCATAAAATGATTTGGGGAGAGTTCCATCTTTTTCAATCGCCTGGAATACCTTCAGTAGGATTGGTATCAGCTCCTCCTTAAATGTCTTGCAGAATTCTGCTGGAAAGCCATCTGGACCAGGGCTTTTTTTTGTAGGAAGTTTTCTTATTATGTAGTTGATTTCCTTGATTGCTATTGGTCTATTTAAGGTCTCAATTTCTTCTTGTTCCAATCTAGGTAGGTTGTGTGATGTCTGAAAGTCCTCCATTTCCTTAAGGTTTTAAGTTTGTTTCCATACAAGTGTACGTAGTAGTCTCTAATGATCTTTTGTATTTCTTCAGGGTCAGATGTGACTTCATCTTTTGTGTTTCTGATTGTGCTTATTTGGTTTTTTTTTCTCGTTTTTTCTTAGTCAGTCTAGCTAGGGGACCATTGATCTTGTTTATCATTTCGAAGAACCAGCTTTTTGTTTCATTGATTTTTTTGTATTATCTTTTTTTCTTCTATGTCCTGGATTTGGGTTTTTATTTTGGTGATCTGGATTCTTCTGCTAAAATTAGGGTATTTGTGGTCTTGCTTTTCCAGCTTCTTTAGGTGGCTTGTTAGGTTGTGAATTTCTGTTCCTTCCATTTTCTTCATGTGTGTTTGTAGGAGTATAAATTCCCCTCTTACTACAGCTTTCAAGGCGTCCCAGAGATTTTGGTAAGATGTTTCTTCATTTTCATTTGTTTCCAGGTATCTTTTGATCTCTGTTTTGATTTCATCATTGACCCAGGAGTTGTTTAGCATCATGCTGTTTAGTGTCCATGTCTTTGTGGATTTTAGGGGGACTTTGTTGGTGTCAATGTTTATTTTTATTCCATTGTGGTCCGAGAAGGTGCATGGTAGAATTTTGGTCCTTTTAAATTTGCTTATGCTTGATTTATGGCCAATTACGTGGTCGATCTTAGAATACATTCCATATGGTGATGAGTAGAATGTATATTCTGTGGTCTTTGGATGGAGTGTTCTGTAGGTATCAATTAAGTCCATTTGGTCCAAAGTCACATTGAGGTTCTGGATCTCCTTGCTGATTTTTTGTCCTGATGATCTGTCTAGGGTTG
>NW_007256193.1:178880-212235 GCF_000164805.1 Carlito syrichta | reverse complement strand
TGGTGGCTGCGTAGGTTCTTAGGGATTGGATATCTGGAAAAGATTTCAATTCTCCCTCACTAATGAAGCTTAGTTTGGCTGGGTAGGTTATTCTTGCTTAAAATTGTTTCTCTTTTAGAACTTTTTTAGATAGGGCTCCAGGCTTTCCTAGCCTGAAGGGTTTCTGTGGATAAATCTGTTGCTATTCTAATTGGTCTTCCCTGGTAGGTAGTCTGGCCTTTTTCTCTTGCTGCCTTTAGGATTTTTTCTTTTATAGCTACTTTGTTTAGGTGAATTATTATGTGTCTGGAACTTGGTCTTCTCATTTGTTGTCTTGCAGAGGTTCTCTGAGTCTCTTGTGTTTGAATTTTTTCATCTTTGATGAGATGAGGGAAGTTTTCTTGAATGATTTCATGAAATGTTTGTTCCAGTGTGGCTTCTGTTTCTCTCTCTGCCTCAAGAAGCCCAATTACTCTTAGGTTTGTGCAGGGTCTGCCCTGCAAGGGTCGTGAGATCTCCTGAAGGAGAGACAGATAGGTGAAGGACGAAGATCATATACACGGACACCTGCTTCCTGAACAGATGACAATTTAAAGTTAGTTAACACAGAGCTTTTATACCATTTTTGAAGGGGCAAGACAAAGAAAATTCCTTCACATACATATCTTTTAAAAGTTACCATCTAGTGGTCTTAGTAGCAAACAAACCAAGATTCCCATAGGCTTAGTAGCAAAGAAACCAAGATTCCCATAGGCATTTAGACAACAAGTCTTATTCATAAAGCCAACATTGATACTTTCAGTCCAATGTCCCAAATTACAGTCCTTGAAATGTCTCAAGAAAGTTTCTTTAAGTGTATATTTCTTTATGTGTCAGGAATTTTCTTGTCTTAGGCTTTTATGTTCTTCAGAGTCCCATGATCGCCTCCCTTGTCCAGATGTCCTCGTTACTTTTCTCTTATCTTGCAGTGCTTGTTTCTAAAGAGAACTCAAAAGAAGCTTTTAGTAATGTTTCCCAGGCCCCTCAAGGTTGCTTTCTGTTTTAGCTGATCTGTCATAAAACTGTCTGATTATTAGATTATGAGTTCAGTGAAAACCCACTCTATAAATGTTAACTTAGAGTTTTAACTATTGAATTAAGTAAAAACCTTAACATTAACCTTTATCCTAAAACAGTGTTATAAATCACCTACATAACTCCTGGATAAGTGTTAGAACTTATAATGAATTCATAATGAACTTACTATAAACTTACTAAAAATCCTTATGTCTAAACACTAAACTACATAATTCTAAATCAAATGAGTGAATACACTTATATCATTTTTTACTTCAGCAATATCTAGTAACTTATAACCAGGTGAAAGAAAGCATTCTTGATGTGCTTCAGAGTTTAACCCTTGCATATGTTAGAAAAGACCAAGTGGCATAGTGGGAAAATGGAAAAATAAACCATGACATTTCCAGGTTAGCTGTGATTCTTCGCATAAACATGCCATCTTCTTCCACGACTGCACAGAATTTTTTCAACTGTATCAACAGCAAAGATGGAAGACAGAAGGGCCTCAGCTGCCCGGACTTGCTTTGCAGCCGGGGGTCCTCAGTGCACCTGGACTTTGTCAATCAGGCGGGCCTCCAAGGCTGGCTCCCAACAGGTTTGGTCTCTTGAAGTGATCATTCATCTCTTGCAGGTTTTGTTCTGTCTTTTTGAGCTTCTTTTCTATGCTTTTGACAGTTTGGGTTAGTTCTGTGTTTTGGTCTTTGAGCTCTGAGATTCTTTCTTCTGCTTGGCTAATTCTGCTTTCCATGCTTATTAGTCTGTTATTCATTTCCATCACAGTATTCTTTACTGCTGTTATTTCTGACATCAGCTCCTTCCTATTTTCCTCTTGTCTCTCCTCAGTTTTTTTAATTCTCTCCATTAATGTCTTGAAGTCTTCGTTTATTGCATGTGACCAGTCATTCTGGGGGCTCTTCATTGTCTGTGTTCCAGAATCTGTTTTCTCAGTGTCTGATTTCCCAGGGTCTGTGTGAGACCTATATTCTTCTTTTGGTTTTTCTTCATTTGTGTGGTTTTCCCGCCTCCCTACTTTTTCCTTCCCTCCATGTCACCATCTTCTTTAATTCTGTTATTCAGGGGTAAAGGGGTTGGTTTTACTTCTGTTTGTTCAATCTCCTCTTCTTTACGTATGCCCTCTTACTTTGTTGAATTCTGGAGTTGCACTGTAGGTTGGGGGTGGTCCTTTTTGCAGTTTTGAGATTTACTTAAGTGGGGAGCTGTGACTCAAAATCTATCTGTAGGTCCTGATATTTGCTGACAGGTGTGTGGATAATCTAGAAACCACTTCCCACTGCCTTGGAATCTGTCTGTGCAGTGGGGCTGTAGGTTTACTCCCTGAAATAAAATGTGGTTAGCAGAGGGAAGAGAATGGAGCAGACAGTGGGTTGAAGAGGGGAGTGGAGAGATAGAGGAGTAAGGGGGGAAGCAAACGTGTGCCAACAAATGGAGAGAGAGACCTATACTGAAACAGATAAAAACAATAGACCACAGCTACTGACGAACCAATTCCCATACAAAAAAAATAAAGCATATAGTGATGCTAACATACAAGCTAACCAACCACTTTATTGGTGTGCTGTTCCTCTATACAAAGATATGGTTTACAGAGAGAAGAAAAGAGAAGAAAAGGAATAGGGGGGAAAAAAGGAACAATGCAGTAGAAATAGAATTAAGTCATTAAACTAACAGAATCAATGAAGCACACTCTGAGACTTTTCGTTTAAGTCCAATGTCCTTTCAGTTCTGATTTCTAGCTTTCTTTTCAAGCAGGTAAATTAGTTTGCAGTTAGGGTCAGTTGTCCCTGGTCTGCTGTGAAGGACAGTTCAGATTACCCTTGTTTAGCACTGTGGTCTATGTCTTTATCAAGCTTGTTTCTCCCGTTTCGGTGTTGTTACCTTGAATCACCAGCAGGTGGTGCTATCTCAGCTGCTCGCCCCAGAGGGGGTGAGGCTGGACAGGAACCACAGAGATTGGAAATGGATGCCTGCCTCAGGGCACAGGCAGGGGACTCATGGCAGGCAGGACGTCTCGGTTGCGGGAGAGGTGGCAGCGATCCCAGCAAATCCTCCTGAAGGGGCTTCAAGGACTAAAGTCGTGGATCGCCTCCAGCCCGGGTGGTGCAATGTGCTACCGGTGGTGGCTGCGGCAGCGGCAGCAGTGGCAGCTGCGGTGCTGCAGCAGCAACGGTGGCGGTGGCAGCGTCTGCGCTGCGGTGGCTGTCCAGTCCGCTGTGATGTCCCAGCGGTGAAAACTGCCAAGCTCCATATGAAGAGCAGGCTGTGATTTTGGGGTCCACAGCCTCCGGGGTGAGAGCCAGAGACCCACTGTAGTTCTCCTTTGCAGAGGGTTTCACAGACCAGGTTGCCCCATCACCATCTTGCCAAAAGTCTGGGGTTATATTTTCTAAGGTGCAGATTCTGCAACCAAACTTGAGTTTTACGAACTAGGAAGAGTGGAAGCATGCATACTGGGGAGTACTGTGCAAAAATGTGCTGAACACACAACGTTAGTATTATGAGACACAGATACACAACCTGTCATCAATGACAAACTGACCAGCAGTGAAGCAGGAGAATTTATACAATCCTTCCAATCATCCCACTGCTTAAGCTAGCTCCCAGTTGTAGCACACATTCAGCCACTGTCCATCAGAATGGGGAAATAGCAGTGGTGAGTTCCTTATCTAATCTTCTCTAGGCTTCACCAAAACTCCAAGAAGTGGTTTCCATTGGCCAGAAAGGGTCACTGAATTGTATTAAATCTTGTGAGGGAAGACCAAGTACATGTCCTTCTCCTGATCTGAGGCATTATTTCAATTGTGTGATCTTGGCAAGATTTACAAGTCATTTCTGGCCATGTATTTGGCTAACTTGGTAGGTACAAAAGTCAAAGTCACAATGCATGTAACTATTTTTAAGTCTGAGAACAACCATACCAGTTATACAGATGAACAAAAGAACAGCAAGTAAAGTCCATTCCAAACACAGATTTCAAAATAGCAGCCACATAAGCTATGGTACGTGGAAGGCAGAGGGTTCAGGTCCCACCCCTAGTCCTCGTCCCAACAATCTCAACTTTTGTAAAAAAGGGTCCTACACACACCACTAGTGCCCGACAATACAGATACAATAGAGGCCATTTGGGGAAAACAAGCAGAGAGGTCATAGAATGCACTCACACTTCCCCAGCTCTCATCTTCTCACAGCATAGGAGGGACACAGACGGTCTGCATGTGCCAGGGCAAACCCACCATGGAGGGGCCTAAACCCTTATCACTCTTCTTCCTGACCTACCAGCTGACATGCATCAGGTGACAGTTGTCAGGACAGGTCATCAGAGATCAAAAAAAAGGAAGCTGCATGGTATAATACTATAAGTACAGGCCCATGAAACAGGCCGGTTCAAGGCAGTGAGAGCTTTCATACAATGTTGGTCCTTAGGAAAGAATACCTCATGATGCAATTCCACAAATACTTATTGAGCACTGAGGACTAATCTCTGAACTTTTCCCTTTACCATGCCAATTTTAAAAGACCTGGAGAGACTTTTTTTTTTATTAACTATTGAATGTGGTTTACTTTCCAATCTGGCTCTGGCATAACATCCCATAACAGATAAAGAAGAAAAATCCAAGTATTTTATGACTCTGTAAGCTGTCTGGTGGGGTGCAGGCACCTTCTAAGACCCTTATCTGTTCTCTCTGAAGTTTGTGCCCTATATATTAAGCTTCATCTCTATATCAAGAAACTTGACTTCTTACCATTTCTCAAGCTACCTATTTCCCTTACTTCTTTCAAAATTCCTCAGATAACTCTAGTTAAATGCCAGTCATGAAACCTCTGAATCTACCTATAACTCGCTAGCCTCCTTCCTGGACCAAACCAAGGTAAATCTCATGTGCATTGATTTGTGGTTTCTTGTAACGTCTGTCCTCCTAAAATGTATAACTACAATTCAACTACGGTGGGTTCAGGCTCTCAGAACCTCCTGGGGACAGATGCCATGGGCCTAAGGTCACTCACATCTTAAGTATGTTACAGAGTTTGACATCTTTAATCAACAGCTCTTGTCACATGCCAAGAACTATGAGGAAAAGCCAGGGCACAGTAGTGAACAAGAACATTAAGTAGAGACTGATAAGATCCCTCTGCCTGGAGCTTACAGATGAGAGGGAGAAAAGCAGTAAATACAGATTAATTACATAAGCACAACAGGGTTAAGTAATAAAGGCTAGTGTGGGTGGACATGGACAGGTTGGTCAGAACAAGATGTGAGCACAAGGAGGGCGGCCTCTGCAGCATGGGAAATAATGGTGCAGGATGGATGGCCGTCCTGAGCCTGGGGGAAAGTGCCCAGTGTGCTGAGGATGAACAGGATGCCAAGGAGGGCCAGAGGGAAGGACAGAAAGACAGTGTGGCACAGACTGAGGCTTGAAGACTCTGGTGGAACTCAATTCAAGCAGAGCACAGAAGCCCAGGGGAAGAAGAGGGAATTTCATCTGAAATACAAGAAGAAGACACTAACAGGTTTTAAAGAAAGGGCATGACTTGGTCAGAGTTCCATTTTTAAGAGGTCACTCTACCTACTAAATAAGGAAAGGAAAGGAAAGAGAAAGAAGTAAGAACACCTAAGGGTCATGTTATGCTTTAAGCTAAGGAGAACAGGAACTTGGGCTGGAGTGGTGGTAGGGAAAACTAGTAAACATGGATGGACTTAAAGGAATTCAGAGGCTAGAAGCAAATGGTCATATGGATGGATGAGATGTGGGGACAAGGGAAAGGGGGCAATCAATACGGTGCCCATCCACTAGCAATGTGGTGAATACTGGGAGAGAAACAAGTTGAAGAAATGAGGCAGAGCGTCCAAGTGAAGTTGTCAAATAGGCAACTGGATGTGTGAGCTCATAATCCAAAGAACAATAAAAATAGACAATGCAGCTAAGAGCGGATGCTCGGGCCTCTTCCTTTACCATGTCACTTCCAATGGATTTTAATCCTAAATGGCTGATGTACTTAAAATCCCTGCCTAAATTATAGCAGTCTAAAGCATCATTCTCTGCTTTTTCCTATCTAGCCATACTAGATAGATGATGTCCTCATGCCTGCTACATTCCCATGGCTCCCAGGGGGGGTCACTCTGCCAGCAGCATGGAGGAAACAAGGTTATACCCTGGCAGTCACTGGAGTGCTACACAATTTTGTGTAAGAAAGCAAAATTGTTAGATGTGAAAACTTTTTTTAGCCTATCATTTAAAGACTTAGGAAACTTTATTATTATTATTAACAAATTATCTGATATAACCCCAAACTGAACACCTCCAGAGTGGGCCACACTCTGAGAATCTGAAGATAAATACATACATTTATGGTCAATTTCTAACAAGGGTGCCAAGATAATCCAAAGGCAAAAGAATAGTCATTTCAACAAATGGGGCTAAGACAAATGGATACCTACTTGTGAAAGAATAATGTTGGGTCTCCAAAATTAACTAAAAACTTATCATAGATCTAAATGTAAGACAAAAACAATGAAGCTCTTAGAAAAAAACCACAGGAGTAAATTCTTTGTGACTCTGGATTAGGCAATGGCTTCTTATATGTGACACCAACAAAAGGGAAAACAAACAAACAAACAGATAAACCAGTCTTCATACAAATTTAAAACTTTGGTGCATCAAATGGAACCATCAAGAAAGTCAAAAGAAACCCAATAGAATGGAGGGAAATATTTACAAACCACGTATTTGATAAGAAACTTGTGCCTAGAATATCTATATAAAAAGACAACCCAACTTTTAAAATAAATGAAGGATTTGAATAATATTTCTTGAAAGATGGCAAACAAATGACCAATAAATATGTGAAATTTGCTCAACATTATTTTTCATTAGAGAGTGAAAATCAAAACCACAAAGAGGTACCACATCTTATCACTGGATTGGCTAAAATCAAAATGACACCAATGTTGATGAGGTTATGGAGTTACTGGAAACCTCATATATTCCTGGTGGGATTGCAAAATGGTACAGCTAGTTTGAAAGTCAGTTTGGCATTTTCAGTTACATATCCATGTGAGGTCGAATTTTCTCCATATGCTTTAATCAAAATACTCTTCCACAGTTACTTGTTTGGCTCACTCCCTCACCTCCTTCAGAGCTTTGCGCAAATCACATCCTAGAACAATGCTGAGTGATCACTCACTAAATGTTTAGGTGAATAAACAACTTATTTTAAAAAATAAAACAGATAAAAAATACAATAAAAATAGATAAGTCAATTTACAGCAACCAAATACATGTTCAACTAAATCTCAACTGAGACCTACCACCTAAACTGAACCATCCATCAGAAAGAAGAAAAAAAAACCAGCCACTGTTAGTAATAAGTTGCTATGCAATATTTTATTTCTGTTAGATATATAGCCTAAGCATTTTAAAAAATAACAACACACTGAATGCTGAAGCAGATATGAGAATCCAGCTATCATCTTTTAAGGTTGATAATTAAAAACATCTGCAAAAATGTAAAATAATGGCATATTTCTCACTTTTTAAATATAGTTTTTACTTTTCATAAAACAGGTAGTAAGGTTATTGTCTTTATTTCCAAATAAATTAATAAATATTTTAAAAATTTAAAAACCTCAATATCCAAGTTATACTCCACACCAATCCAATCAGATTCTTTGGGAATGGAACCTAGACATCATGACCTTTATAAATTCTCCCAGCTTATTCCAACATGCAGTCAAGTTTTAGAACCAGTGTCCTAGAGCAAAGGTTCTCAAGTCTAGGTATTTATTAGCATCATCTGGGGAAGGTGAAAATACAGATGTCCAGGCTCTGTGCTACTTGACTCTTCTCTGTTTTATCAGCTCCCCAGGATATTGATGCAGGCCACAAGTGAGGAGCTGCTGCTCATCATAGTGCAACAGCACTAGGCTCCTTCTTGACTTTCTTCAGACCCTGGGCATATCATCTAATCTAACCTCTTCTTTCCAGAAAACCTGGATTCAGTTTTCCTTTCCCAGGCTTTATTAAGCAAAATAACCACCCCAGTTGTCTGTCAATCAAGAGGCAATGCCCTGCTGCTAACTGAAAGGATTCTGACTACAAGAGGTGGATGATCTGCATAGAGCAGAGACACATCCCAGCCTCTGCAGGGCACAGCAAACTGTCCCATCTCCTGAGAGGCCTTCCTGTAGTCACTGCTACAGTCAGGGAGGGTCTGAATAACAGCTGCTAAAATGGTTTCAGAAGCTAGTTCTGATGGTTAGGTGACATACAATTCCACAGTCTCCAGAACACAAGTTTCTGTGTTGGATCAGTTTTGTAGTCTCTTTAGACCTGGAGGGCTGCCACTTAGGATTTCTTCAGTCAGTCAAAACAGGTAAGACACTGGCTCATTCAAGTGCTAGTAGGAAAGTCAGGGAGGGGAGTCAGCTACTAGCTGGACTTCACAGCAGAGAGGGCTTGGAATGGGCTGTTTGTCCTATGTGGTGTCACAGTAGCATGGGAATGAGATGAATTATCTAAAGGGCAGTGAGTTTACAGAGGGCTTAAACCTTAAAGACTGTCTAGGTTCCTGGGCTGCTTCACTTTCTCTCCTATACATTTGTCAGAAATGAGCAGAACTTGCATTTTCTACATAAATTTTTATTGCTAAAAATAAAAGGAGAAATCTCCTAAAAACCAGCTAAGCTTTAATAGGGGAAAAAGGGTTTCAGGTTCTCCACTCCCTTCCCAGCAAATTTCTATGGTTGGACGGGCAGGAGGCCGGTAAACTGAGATCTTTCTTATTATGCAAGGACCTCTGTATGACAGAGGGAAAAAAACAGAGTTCTCTGTTGGTCTCCAACTTCTTCAACCTGCTCCTGGGAAAATAAAATGAACTTCTGATACAGCAGGCACTTAGTACCCCTGATGAGATTTTAGGCAAAATCTTCATTGAGAATATTCAAGACAACAACTTCTAACTTACTTGTGTATGTGTTACATGCCTAACATTGTAATAGACTCTAAAGACACAATTAAAGAACATTCATGTGAGTTGATAAACACAATTCACATGGATAGAGAAATTGTTGTATCTATAATTTGATATGGCATTCCACCAAAGGCACTAACCTCAGGTTATCAGGAAAAAACCACCACCACCACCATGAAATCCCCCAACAACCTCTCCTAGAGGATGGCTTAGATTAGAGAGTACTTGATAGTCTAAGAGCTCTCCACATTGCCTGGAACCCCTGAAGAAGGGGGCAGAGGGCCTGGCACCAGTGGTAAACCGTCCCTTTTAAAGGCAGAACCTGTTGCATCACCTGTATCAAGCGTGTATATTTGTAAGGGTAAAGAGAGCAATACTTGTAAAAATGTAATGTGATTTTCTCTTCAGCCTCTTCCACACATGACCGTTACCCCAATTTACCCTAAAAATCCATTTATCTGTGGAAATATCAGAATGTGTTTCAAAAGTAGAACAAAGAGAAGTAACAAGTTGTTTCTGTTATTCGAAACTAGGATTGTGCAGAAGAAAAATGGAGTCACAAGCTATCCTTTTTAATTTAATTTTAATTTTAATTTTTTTGAGTCAGAGTCTCACCCTGTGGCCCAGAATCTAGTGCAGTAGTAGGATCATGGCTCACTGCATCCTTGAACTTTTGGGCTCAAACAATCCTCCCTCCTCAGCCTCCTGAGTAGCTGAGACTATAGGTATGTACCACCACACCCAACTGATTGCTTTTTAATTTTTGTAGAGATGAAGTTTCACTATGTTGCCCAGGCTGGTCTCAAACTCTTAAGCACAAGCAATCCTCCCACCTTGGCCTCCCAGATTGAGACTATCATTTTTAAGAAAGCATTCCCCAAATTCCTTTATCTTTTCCTTTTACTTCATAATGCTTTCCTGGAGGGCAGGAAAATGATCATTTCTGACTGGAAGAATAAGGTATGCTCTGTGGAAGTGATTCTCACCTGGAAATGTTTTGATCCCCATAGACTATCTGGTAGTGTCTGTAGATATGTTTGGTTGTCACAACTGGAGAGGAGGTATGCTATTGCATCTAGTGAGTAGAGGTCCTTGGGTGCTCCGTAGGTCTTCCCTCTGCCTGTCTGTACTATGCTACCAAGCTGATGTACTCTCCCTGCCTTAGATGGCTCACCCTGCCTATTGCCATGGCTCAGAAGCATTGGGAACAGAGGACTAACAGGGCTGTGAACCAGATGCCAAGGGTGATAAAAACAAAAAGGCAAAGTAGGTTAGCATAACTTTTAAAGAAGAAGGGTTTCCACCTGAGAATGGATATAAAAATACCATTGGGAAGTAAAACACTTTATTTTTTTTTTTTAGCACTGAAAACACAAAGCATATAACTTTAATATTTTATTTGATTTCTCAGAAAGATCATCTTTGCTTCCGATTGCATTTGCAAGGTCAAGGATTCTAAGCATCTTCTCATTTGTTTTTAACATTTTATTTGGGGGTCAAATATCTTTCATCATAGCAATACAACAATATGTCATAGCAATATGACAAAGCCTGCATTGGGCAGGCTTATTTTGTTGTAAGCATCAGAAACAGATTAGCCAACTTAAACCAAAAAAGTAATGCACTGGCAGGTTAGGGGGTAGATGGCAGGCACAAAGCAGGGCTGGGGATAGACAAAGAAGCTGGGCAGATCCTGCGACCTTGGTGTCAGGACTGATAGTTACTCACACACCACTGTGGAAGTTACTCAGCTCCGACCATTTTCCACTTCACACCACATTACTCATGACTCAATATCCTGGAAAAGAAAGTCAGACTGACCTATT
This sequence comes from Carlito syrichta, assembly GCF_000164805.1. Taxonomy (NCBI): domain Eukaryota; kingdom Metazoa; phylum Chordata; class Mammalia; order Primates; family Tarsiidae; genus Carlito; species Carlito syrichta. The sequence continues at coordinate 201,385 of NW_007256193.1, read as the reverse complement.
GTGGGTCACGTGCTCACCCCAGGGAGGGCAGGACAGTGGCAGGAGAGGAGGAGGAGCAGATGGTTATTAGTCTCACAAAGTTTCTACTGAAGGAGATGGGTGACTCTCCAAAAGGATATCTGGATCCCACTCCCAGCAGGAGCAAGGGAGGCCGGGGACACAGTTAACAGGTCCCTGCAGGCAGGCACAGAAGAGCTGCAGCACTTTGGCCCAATGTAACTGTTCTATATTTCCCTGTGACAAGTGCCCAGAGTTACCTACCACGGCAGCAGAGAAAGCAATAGGAAGCATGAAACATCTCCGAAAAGGCAAGGATGCTGGGATTGGTTTAATATGTGACAGGGACCCCAAAATCATAGGGAAAATATCTGTAAGGGAGGCCAAGGGAATTGGGCTTAGGCTGCCAGAGGGGGAGGTTAGTTAGGCCATATTAAAATGGGAGGGGCTGAGTGGGGCTTTGTCGGCCTAAGAAAACCTATCAATCATGCGAGGACAGGGAGGAGGGCTTCAGGGTGCTGTGAGACAGTGCACAGCCTGCCTCCTTTTTCTCTATCTCAGCTAGAAAGATCCAAAAAGATCATCCCAGATGCTGTAAATGACCCTCAGAATGCCATACCTAGGTGAGGATTTCCTGGGAACCGGATCTCTAGGCCAGCTTCTGACTCCTCAAACACGATTACCTGTCAAGGAGAAGGTGTTCTGGCTGTGAGATTCAAGTTCTGCCTCTGAGAGGACTGGGAAGCAGTGGTGCCATGGATAGAGCTCACCTCATTTACTCCAGGATGAAGCCATGGTGCTGGAAGGTAAAGGGTTTCCTGGGGCCCTACTTTCCAGTAGCGTCCTAGGTTTTGTCCATTGATAAACACAACTCCTTTTGTCCAGCCCTGAAAATGATTGGAATGGCAGGCTCAAGATTTGAGTTCTGGATGTAAACACGCACACATACAAACACACACACACACACACACACACACACAGCTCCATACCACCCCGGCCTGGGGCTGGCATTGCATCCAGGCCTCAGGAAGGAGAACTCTGATTTCTAACATATCTCCCTGTGTCTGCCCCAAGTCAGCAGAAGCATGGATTCCCATGTACCATAAAGTGTTCCTCGAGACATATCTAGTGTTGTAGAATTTCGGATGTGGCTTCTTACCCACCACGTTCCTGCCACAAACTGGATGGTAGGTGATGTCTGGGGACTACTGCGTGACTACCCAACTCCCCATGCAATGGCTTCTCCAGTTGCCTCTCTCGGAACTCGCTACTCATGTTTCTGCCACATTTGTTTACCTCCCACGCCCACCCCAGTGAACACCAGGGAAGGGGAAACCTCCCAGATGGCTGTGGAGTGGCTGAGGCTCTTGGCATTCCCCTACACAGGCCAGGGCCCGTGCACTAAGAAGCCTTTTTTAAAAAGTTCTTTAAGGATAGGAGGTGGGAGGGACACAGGCAAAAGGGAAATGGCACTAACCTCCAGTTTTATGAAGGTGTCTCTGGGGGTATTATCAACTTTCAGGAAACCAAGGAAGAAGGCAGGGCCTCGAACTTGGGTTGAGACTGGTTTCCACTTGTTAGGAAGGGTTCTGAGAGAAAGCCAAGGACCAGCAAAGCAGTCATAACTTCCTTCCTAATATGTCAGTTGTGACCTTGAGGTAAACCATCCCCTCTGCAGCACAGGTAGTGCAGGATGCAGTCAACAAGGCACTGGATCCAAAGGTGGGGGGTACGTTGGGGTAAGGGGTGACCACCGCTCTACCCCAGACAACTATGAAACTCAGGGTCACTTCCTCCAATATCCTGGGTCTCCTTGACTGAAAACTGAGGGGATTTGTCTGGATGATCCCGGATATCCCTTCCACCTCTAACGATTGCCATTTTTGCTCAATTACCTGGTGTCAGTGGTCAGGCACCCACCTTTGTATGAACTTAGTTTTCATTTCCAGGTTGTAGATGACAAACTCTCTTAGTGGAGTATTATCCAGGTAGACATCCCCAGTTAAACCTGCAGGAGAAGAAAGAAAAGGAGCACAGAGGAGGTAAGACTGCACCTGTCCCGCAGAGCATGCAGGACTGTGGCCAGGGCTCTCCCTGAGGAGGGGCTTTCCCTAGACTCATCTGGCTGGAAGACTTCTGCAAAATCCTACACAAAGTTTTCCTTTTGAGTGTCACCTCACAGTGTGGGGCCTGTATCCTACACATTAACAGTACAAAAACTACTGCAATTCCTGCCAGGCCTGGGCAGCACAAGGGTCAGGCCAGCTGAAATCTCAGGTATGTCAGAGCACTTAGGGGAGGAGGAGGAAAGCATGTGTGACCATGCCTAGGCGCGCCAGGGCCAGGAGATAGCACGCAGGCACGGGGCTCCACAGACACAAACAACATCCCTAGAGAAGGACCCTAACTATTTCTATTCTCCAGGGACATCTCTATACCCTTCTCCTGAGGGAGCCACTTTCAAACCCTACCAAAAGAGGAAGAAAAGAGTGCACTGGCTCCAGTGTGGTCATTAGAGACCACAATTGGGGGAAGCGAAGAGAAAGGTTATCATCATCCCTTCCCAGTGGAGCAAGACGTCTTCTTAGTTTCCACACGTGTGTCACACAGTTAAGAGGCCCTGCCCTTTTCCAAACCACATGCCTGTCCCACCCTGCCCGCAGTCAGCAGTGATAGTAGCAGGAACGTGGAGCCTACCTTTTCTCTGCATGCTGATATCCTGCCCATAGGCGAGTCGGCCTTGGTTCTCCACCAGGATCCTCAGAGTGTGGAAGTTCTGGTAGCCCTGTCCGAGACAGACCAACCAGGGTGGGCACCACTCAGGCATATCTCTGCAGACCTTCTATGTCTCCCTGGAACTATGAGGACACCACTGCAGGAGGCCTGGCAGGAGAGCTCTAGGCCAAGCAAACTTCTGGGCTCTAGTTCTTCCTACTCACCTCCCCACCCTCCCAAGTCAGGCCCTTCAGGGAAAGAAAGAGTCTCTTGAACATCTGATCAAAGATGCCACTGGGGTAAATAACCAACCCAGAGTTTTCTGAACAGTAAATATCCAAGGTGGAAGACCTCTGCTCACCCAAAGCAAATCTACCAGTAGCTTAGAGACATTTACAACTCTCCTTTGTTCCTGCTGGGCTTCTCTACAGGGAGCAACCCAAAAGATGGTGGAGGAGGACATTGACTATCACAGCCAGGTCATGCTCACAGCTGAGCACAGCCCAGCAGGCACTAGAACTTGTCCGTTAACACTGGATTATATACATTTGTCTCAATTTTCAGCTGATCAGTGGAGTGATCCAGGATTCCCACGTACTCCTCATTCAAAAACACCTGCCAAAGAAAGAAGAAGGCACTATTAGGAAAGGAAGGAGAGGGACCTCAGAAAAGCAAAGGAAAGATAAGGCAAAGGGGAGAATTAATACTATACTTCCCAGAATACTGCCAGCTGGCCAAGGGCTCACAAAAACTGATCAAACTTAGTGCGGCACAGGGATGTGCTGCATGAGGTGAGGTCTAAAGAGTGTCCTGATGTGAGACCTGGACCCCAGTTCTACTGCAGATCAAGAAGGAGAAAAGTTAACAGAGCAGGAAACGAGGGAACAAAGGAAGGCAGAGTCAAATACTATGAAAGAAACAATGGCGAAAGGGGCAGCATGGGTACTAGAGGTACCACCGTCATTTCGGTATCTGCCTGTCTTGCCCGCACAAGTTCACCTAATGACAGACCCCATTCAACCAAACTTCTTACGTAGAAAGGCAGCTGTCATTGCTCTGTCTAGTTTTAGGGATGATCTGACTGTAAACCTGTTTATTTTCCACTACCTACAGTATTGCTTATGTTGCAAATTAAGCCATCCAGAAGACTCCACTCTAGTCATGCAAGACCAGATAAGGATGAATAATTTGTTTCATAGATTATTTAAGTTAGATCAAATGAAATTTGACTAGGAAACTGTAACAGCTGGGCTATGAGTTTGGATCCAAAAAAAGGAAAAATATACAACAATAAAAATCTGCAACTATTAAACACATATAAGCATTAATATAATACAGAATACAGAATTTATAGTTTAAGCTTACCAGAACAGGTTTATATGTTTTATGATTACTTATTGAACCTACTGCATGACTCACTATTTCCCTGGGGAAGGGTCACCTAGATTAAAACACAACCCTGACCACTGAGGAACTCAGGGAGTTACCCAAAGAAATGACAACTCCTACCCAACCACAGAAACCAGGCTACATCACAGACACAGGGACAGGTGACTAGGGAGATCATGGAAGATTGTACAGAGAGATGCAGAATGATGAGACATCTACCTTTTAAAGACACTCCAACGGTACATGAAGGAGGCATTTGGCATGGAAGAGAGGGGTACAGAGGATGAAGGTGCTGGTCTGAAATGTAAAAATTGGCTGGGAGGGTCTGACAATAGTAGAAGAAAGATACCAAGACAAGACTAAGGTGACAACAGCATGAAGCTTAAAAGAACCGAGTAATGTTGCACCTACAGGAGCTGGCTGTGAAAGGAGAACACAGGGGCAGCACTTTCATACTGGAAGGCTAGGAGTCCATGAACCAACATGAGTGAATGGCATAAGGAGTTTAAGAGTCTATAAAACATACACTTTGTGAAGATAAACATCCAGTAAACAGCAAAAAATATGGGTCGGCAGCTAAGAAGAGGGAAGGAGAGCTGCAGTCACAAAAGGAAGAAATCCTTGAAGTCCTGAAGGAAGATGATACAGAGTCTGAAAGGAAAAAAATGTCAGGAAGGACAGAGAAAACAACACTTAACCTGGAGCAAGACGCAGCCTTTAGCCTTGGCTCTGTCACTCTCCAGCTGGGTATCATTTGACTCCTTTGAGGTTTCCTCATTTGTATAAATATTTCAGATAGGTGTTTTGAGAGTGAAATGAGATGAGCAAACTTCAATATATTACATAAATGCTAAAGATTGTCAAATAATAAGTATAGAGACTACTTATGCTCTTTCCATTTCTCCTTAAAAAATACCATCAGCTCTCCTCAAGGTCTATCAGGTCCTCTTCCCAGGGTATTTACCTACCTTAGACAAAGAACAGCAATAGCACACATATAAAAGAATTCGTTGAAGGGACAGACATTATGAAAGAGTGATAATTTTGTAAAGGTCAAAAGTTTTGACTATCATTTAGACATTCACCTCAGCAGCAAAATTGGGACGGGACAGCAGATAAATGCTACTGAGAAACATTTATTGTCTCCTACCTGCCCCCGATCTTGAACATGACCCCTTGAGGAGAGAAGACCTCCACTGGAGATGCGAGTCTCATAAAGTGTGTACCCATAGGACTGGCCACTCCCTTGGTTCACAGATAACATCTCCATGGAGATCGGCTTTGTAGACTTGACTGGCTATGGCAGAGACAAGAGCAAAAACCAGGTTGAAGGTTCAGGTTGGACAGAAGAATCTCAGAAACACCCACTCAAAGTCTACTCTAAAGGAATGGCCCCAGAGACTTGAGGACAGGAGTTTTAAAAGGAATATGCAGCCGGGCTCAGTGGCTCAGCCTGTAATCCCACGCATTTGGGAGGCTGAGGTGAGTGGATTGCCTGAGCCCGCAGGTTCGAGACCCGCCTGGGCAGGCAAGACCTCATCTCTACAATAAAATTTTAAAAATGAGCCGGGCGTGGTAGCGCGCGCCTGTAATTCCGGCTACTCGGAAGGCTGAGGCGGAAGGATCGCTGGAGCCCAGCAGGTTGAGGCTGCGGTGGCCGGGAGCGGCCACTGCACTCCAGTCTGGGCGACAGAGTGAGACTCCAACTCAAAAACATAAATAAATAAATAAAATAAAAGGAATATGCAATAGCATGATTAATCATGGCATGCAAATTGCCCTTTCTGTTTTCCAAACCAACCTCATATTTCTCTGCATGTGCTAGTCAGTGAGGCATTCTTATTTTTTTTAGATGAAAAAGCTGAAGTCAGGGTAAGGGAATGCTTTGTGGGCCTTGCTCATCAATTCACAGCAGAGTTTGGACTTGACTCCTGAGTCCAACTCAGGTGTGTCAGATTCTGTCTATCCTTAGCCTCCTCTCCTTTTCCCTTTTTGCACTACCTAAGAGAATCATCCTAGCCCATAGTTTAATTGGCCATGACTAGTCATAAATCTGCTTATCCAGCACTGCCCTAAAGTACTCCATGTGTGTTTACCCTCATATCTACCAGATTTCTCCATCTGGAGGTCCACAGATGTTTCCAATGCAATCTCATCCAAACTGAATTTACCACCTTTCCCTATTCTACTCTTATTACTTTAAAAGCAATACCATCCATCCATTCAAAAAGCTAGAAGGCATGGACATTGTCCTTTCTCCCTCTCCCTCAACATCCTTCCTGTAGAGTCTGACCCCTATTTTACTAATCCTCCTTCATTCCTGCTAAGATCAAGTTCAGTAGACTTCTACTGGGTTTCAATGCTCTAACATAGTTCTGAAATGCTAAACTGACCACCTGACTCCCAGTGCTTTAAAATGACTTCCCATAACTTTCAGGAAACATTCAAACTTCTTAGCATAAAAACATGACCGTTCAGAATTCCTTGGAGAAATGGATGATTCCAGGTCTGTGGAGCCACACTGCTTAAAATATCGTAGGAGACCAAAAAGCAAAAAAGATGCTATGGGAGTCATGTCAAGAGGACACAAAAGCCAAGCTGAAGGGGTTTCTGCAGGTCTAAGATGGACAATTTGAGCATGAAAAAGAGACTACAATGAGGTAGAAACGTGTTAAATATGCTAAAGATATATGAGTTTATAATCCTACAAAAGTCAACAAAAGTAAAACAACTCATTCACTGGCTACCTTTGGAAAACACTCAGGACTAAACTGATTATTCTAATAAAAGAGAATACTTGAACCTAAGTCCTGAGTTTTTTGTTCAAATTGTATTTCAGGGTAATAAGATAATTCGTGAAGTAAAATTGTTCTATGTAGAAGAATTCAAGTAAATGAATGCAGAAGAATTATAAAATTAGAATGATACCATTACTTTGCAGCAACTTGGATGGACTTACAGTCTATAATACTGAGTGATCCATCACAGAAACAAAGTACTGAGTACCACGTGTTCTCACTCATAAGTGGACCTTGAACAATTATCATAATACTACAAGAAAGGAATTGGCAGTAGTGGGAAACTACTGGGAGAGGGGGTGGGCACACCTCATCAACAAGGGTACCTGCATAATGAACATTTGTATACCTAACCCTAAATAAAAAATTTTTTTAAAAAGATACCATTTTCAAAATCTCTAATGAAATGTTGACTATAGACAATAATTGTCAATGCTGATAAAACCATTAGGTAAAAGGGAGACTGAGAACACTGAAAATGAATAGGTGAACTAATAACACCTGAGCCCACTGATCAATTATAAAAACAGAAAAAAACAACTATTATGCGCCTGGGATATGGTGAACAAAAAGTGCAACAGCATCACCTGTGAAGTATCCTTGCAAAAAAATAAATGCAAAATCTAAATCCCATCATTCATCTAGATCCACCAATTTAAAGAAAATGCAAGGAGAATAGAGACATGTTACCTGAAATGGCAGGGATCTATTCAGCAAAGCAAACCCAAGATGTAGAGAATTTTATCTTTTGAGATCATGTAGAACTATTTACTGCTAGAATTATATCTAGGGTGTGCCTTAGAAATAATCCTGTAAAGGGTTGGGAGGGAAGAGTAGGGTATAGATAAAACAAGGCTAGCCAAGTACTGATAAGTTGAAGCTGGATGTATACTATTCTCTCTATTTTCTAAGATTCCACAGAAAAAAGTAAACAACACAACCACAAAGGCCCCCCAATATGTGGTGACTGACTTTCTCCCCAGCATTCTCCCACAAAGACCTTTCACTCTAATCCCAACTGCAGTTCCTCAAACACACAGTTCCCCCCATGTCTTTACAGAGAAGAGATGGCTGAACCTAGAGAGGAGCCACAAAATTGTCACCCCAATAGACCCAGTTTATGTTTTATATATTGAACTTTGTAGTAAGTTTGGAGAAAGAGTTCCTCTACTAAAACAAAGGTTTAGAAATCACTGCCACAGATCCTGTCAAGGTACCTTCATTCTAACCACCGTCAGAAGGCAGGGGATCTTATTCCAGCTAGGTTATGAAAGGGAATCGTCCCGATTTCCTGCAATGCTTACACTAATTCTTCAAATTCACATTTTTATTCTGAATTCTTATTTGGAACTGTAAAATTAAGAGAAAAAAAAACTAAAACTTCTAAGGATTGCTTTTTGTTAACCCAATAATGTACTCCCTGTTCTTTGAGCTAAGCCTTTCTCTCTTCTCTCCTTTGTCCAAAGACTATCCCATGTGTCTATGCCCAGGAAATGCTCACCAAGTCCAGGTAGTGCAGGATTTCCCACAGTGACATGAAGTACAATTGTGTCGCTGACCCATATGCAGACTTTGGTGTACTTTCTGGCTGGAGGGGTATGGGAACCTCTGCAATGAAAAACCGGTGATTGGGTCTGTCCAGGATCCTCCCATGACCTCGAGGCCACTTTGCTATCCCAAAGCCACAAGAATGAAGGGCCAGCCACAGGATATGACTTCCCAACTCCAGGAGGAGTCACAAGGCAGGCAATGAGCAAGTGAATAGAACTCCTCCCATACCCACAAGCTCTAAGCAGGGTGCCATGCTATCCTGAAAAGGAGGAGGCCCACCAGTCCCACCTGCAGGACTAGCAGGTCTCACGGCTGCTCATGGGAATCTCCTAAAGCCCAGAATACACATGTTCAGACTTTACCCCTTCCTTTCCATTTTGACCACGACATACTTATCTAATGGTTCTGGGAAGGGTGATATAGCCTCTGGTTTTCAGAAGTTTCACAGGGGATTCTGATGTACAGCCAAGATCAGGCAACATGGCCCTAGTGTTGAGTACCTAGAGAGCAGACCTATATCCTATGCATATCCAGAGCAAACTGGACATCTCCCAAAAAGGCCTCTACCCACTTCCTCACTCTCCCCCTTCACAGGACAGAGAACACTTGAGAAGGTTGCGTCATACAGACTAAGGCTGAGGTTGTTATGGGTACCTATAACAGAGTTTCTAAAAAGCTCTTGAAATGTAAGATACTCAGGGGTGTATTCTCCATCCTCTGTCAGCAGTGCCCCATAATCTGAAAAATATAAAGAAATGTGACATTTTCCCCAGGAAAGCCCCAACTTCAACTTCTTTCCCCAGGAAGAGATGAGAGCTTAGGACTGAACAAAAGGATCCTTAATACAGCAGCTTTGGGAGAAAAACTTTTGGCATCAGACAAGAAAGTGCCACGTCCCTGTTAATTTAAACTAGAAGACATCTGCTAAGCTTTTCTTGGGCTTCCAACAGTAGGCTGAATAAGATGGTACCAGGCCACGGGTATCTAATAAGCCCCACTGAAAGCCCAAGGTGCTCTAGTGCAGTGCTGTCTATTTCCTATTCAAGTTCTAACTGATCCTTTCTTTCTCTCATCCTTGGCTTCCCACATGGTCTCTTAGTAGACTTGTAGACCAGGGAAGACACATTTATGGATACCCTGGTACCATCAGGAGATCAAATGTAACTGTTTCGATAGAAAACGTCTAAGAAAGAATAAGAGTCTGTGTAAGAGACGGACAAGATGAAACTGCTGACTTCTCTGCTTACAAAGTCTCAGAAAGCCTAGCTTCTTGTGGTGGTTACATTTTACTACTGACAAAAGGAACAAATATCAAATCCTCAATCCCCAGCATATGTTAAAGGCAAAACAAAGGAACAGTTCCAGAGATTGTCCTCAGAAGCCTACCCTAAGACACTCCAATCTCAATGGTGGGATGGTTTAGGTTGGAGACAATTCTAAGGGACAAATACTTGCCATAGCTGGTGACCATAGGGAGATAAGTGTTCAAAGACGCAGCTCCACCCATGAAGCCGAAGTTGGTGCCGCCGTGGAACATATAGAAGTTGAGGGAGAACCTGAGCTTAAGCATCTCACGCACATCCTTCATGAGCACTACACATCGGGAAGAAGAGAAGGGAAAATAGGCCAGAGAACTAGAGCTGGTGGGAATCAGTAGCCCATCGTGGATTTACAAATCATCTAGGCCTCAAATAATCAAGATCTCCCAAGATCTCATGGCCAGAAAATGGGTGGGAGTAGCCACAAGTGACTGGGGAAGACTGTAAGCTAGTCCCAGGATCACGTTCATAATCCAGTGTCATTTACTCCTTTCTCCTTCAGGTTTCACATTTTGGAAGATGTTTTTCTAGCACACAAACTGCACATATAAACGTTTCTTTGTCTCAGGTAAGTCCAGTTTAGTGTTTCCAGTGCACTTACTAACTTCTAGCAGTGTCTGATCTGAAATTTTGGCACCAGGAACATATACCTTGCAACTCCGTTTTGATGATCACCACCAACTCACCAGGGAGGACTGAAAAATTTGGATTGGATAACCTGGAACCAGGTAACTTTCTATTTCTGCTAAACACATTTTCATTGAATTTCCCTATTTGCCAGAATAATTCATTCTAATTACATTAATAGCCTCAGCAAAATATAATTAGAATGCAAACCCTGCAAAAAAAATTTAAATTTAATTACAGTAATCTTGGAGAGCTTACTTCGTACTGTTATTTTACTGGCACAATGTCTGTGAGGTATCTACTTAATCACACCAATATTTGTTAAGCTATAGAAGCCTTGTCCCCGAAATCTCAAGTATGCTAATCAGCAGAAAAAGCAGGCAGTGCCATCTATGACCTGTGTCCTCCTGGGAAGAAAAAAAAAAAGCACTCACCTTGTGGATCTGTGAAGCGGCGGGTACCGCCCCATGTGTCAAAAGATCTTGCTGTATATACCATCATCAGAACAGGGCTACGACCCTGAGAAAAGTCAAGTGTCAGATTAGAAAAGCTTAATACAATTCAGAAGACTTGACTTGCTAGGAAGGAATTATAAAGTCCGGTTCTCATGCCCCCCACCCGCCCCTTTGTGACTTAGAGTATCCCCTCATTGCTAGTAAACTCTTGAGTTCTATCCTGCCATTCTCACACCATTTTTCTAGTCTTGTTATTCCTCTTGTGGCTTCACTGGTTCTTCTTGCCCAAGCTTTGGTAAAAACCAATTGTTATTTCAACACTGTATTTTCTAGAAATTTCTAGAGATAGAATCTAGAACTTTCTAGAAACAGAAATCTTTTCATCCCCTTGAGTGACCAAAGTAGATTGATATCTAGTAAGGAAGTGCCTGACACAGAGGAAGCACCAAAATGTTCAACAAATGTTCGACAAAAATGCTGAATCCCATTAAGTAAGAATTCTCCAAACCCAGAATTTCCACACATCTTCTAGAACCCACTCTTTACTCTGCCATCACTGTGTCACTCTAGTTCCTTCATCTTTCCAATCCATTGGGATTTTTCTTTTTTTGAGTTGGGGTCTCACTCTGTCACCCAGGCTGGAGTGCAGTGGCATAATTACAGCTCACTGCAGCTTTGACCTCCTCAGCTCGGGCAATTCTTCCAACTCAGCCTCCCGAGTAGCTAGAACTAGAGACATGCACCTCCACACCCAGCTAATTTTTTGATTTTTTTGTAGAGTTAGGGTCTCACTATGTTGCCTAGGCTGATCTCAAACTCTAGGACTCAAGCATTCCCCCTGCTTCAGCCTCCCAAGGTGATGCAATTACAGGTGCGAGCCACCATGCCCAGCCTCCATTAGAATTTATTAACCTGTCTATTCAGGCTGGACTCTGACATTGGCCCTTTCAATTTTGCTCCTTCTTGCAACTGAAAGTTAATCCATTCTTTGGATTTCTGCTCTCTTTACTGTCACAATGAGCAACTCTAGAACACTTCCAACCAGCCCCCTGCAGTATGCATGTTCATGACAAAACTGCCAAAGCTTCAAAGAGTGGCATAAAGCACTGCCAACCTGATCCACCACAAATTCATGTGTTCCGACTTTATCTATCATTCTGCCTGGTAATCTTTAAATGTTTACCAGCCTGGGAAACACAATGAAACCTAATCGCTACAAAAAAATAAATAATTAGCCAGGCATAATGGTGTGTACCTGTGGTCCCACCTACTCAGAGGGCTGAGTCAGGAGGTCACCTGAGGCTACAAAATCAATAAACAACTCCGTTTAGGGTATTTGGTTGCAGCTGCCCAGAGACTAAGACTTATAACTTTTCACATTAAAAGGAATTATTTGATTTGAGGCTTTCTAATACGTCACCTCTCACCTCATGCAGGCATTGCCATCTCTATATATTGGACCACATACAGGTACTCTGCAGCCACCCTTTATCTTGGTGTGATGAAGAATTCATTGCTATATAAGGCAGTCCATTCCATTTTTGGAGAGTTTAGATTGTTAGAAATTATAATTCTTATAATGAGCCAATATATGTTTTCTCATTAATTTTTACCCATTGAAACAAATTCTGCTCTCTGGTACTACAAAGAATTTCCCTTTCACATGAAAAAACTCTAAAACTTTGAAGGTGCCCACCAAATGAGTCTAATCTTTAATGTGAGACTCATTCCCAGTTCCTTTAGTTGATCTTTACATAACCCCCTAAGTCATATTTCCTGGAAGTATTCCACTTTGTTAAAATACTTCTAGCCAGGCTCGGTGGCTCAGTCTGTAATTCCAGGCTTTGGGAAGCCAAGGCAGTGGATTGTCTGAGCCCACTGGTTCAAGACCAGTCCAGGCAACTTGGTGAGACCTTGTCTCTACAATAAAATTAAAATAATATTAAAAATTAGCTGGGTGTGGTAGCACGTGCCTGTAGTTCCAGCTACTTGGAAGACTGAGGTGAAAGGATCACCAGAGCCCAGCAGCTTGAAGCTGCCGTGGCCATGAGCGTACCACTGTACGCTTGCCTGGGTGATGGAGTGAGACTCCAACTCAAAAACAAAAACAAAAACAAAAAAACTTCTAATACATGATGGCCTGAATAGAAAAAAAAAAAAAAGCCTCAAAGCTGTTCTTGCCAATATGGAGAAATGTGATAATGTCATTTCTATCGATGAAGCCTAAGTTTTCAGAGATATTGGCAGATGTCACAGACTTGGTTTGAGTGGAGCATGTGGCCAACTGACTTGCAAAATCTCTTTCCCATAAAGTGCCATCCAGGTGGGTCTCTTCCTTTCTGTATGCTGGCCCTTTACTCTGCTGCTGGTATGTGGTATTTAATTTTAATACAGGGAATGTACAACTAGTCTGTGTTGATTTCAGCCTACTGAGACACAGGGGATCCCACTCCACTCAGCACTCATATCTGTACCCTTCATAAGCACTTTTCCATCAATCAGGTCCAAGAGAGCAGCAGAACCCCCCTGCACAGTGAACAAACGTAGATGTGGTCTCTACAGGGTCAAGGAACATTTGTTTGATTGACTACCAGCATACGTCCAGAGTCTTAGTGCAAAACCTGGCTCAAGGTAAGCACTCAGAAACAGTTCCTGTTCTGATCTAAACGTAAAGCCTCTAGTTTCTCATCTGGTTCACATTTCAGCTCTCCCTTAACCCTGTGGGCTCCACCTTGAGCCCAAAATATAGGCTCAAAAGCTCTGCTTTCTCCTATATTCAGTTAATATTATAACATCTGTCCTAAGAATTGTGTTTCCCTCGTGTTGTTCTCCTTCATGGTCAAGGACAAGAAAGGCACTGCAAACAAATTACAACAGACTCTTTAACACTGAGGGCTATGGGCCAGGTATTGTGAGCATGTGAATTTGATTTAGTTGAAACTAAAACCACTTAGAAGAGACATTTCAAGGGCATAACAGATCCAAGTTTTAATTGAACTAATCATTGCTGAGAATTTCTCCAAAAAATGAGTTAAGAGGTCCTAGCTTGGGCAAGAACCAAGATGTCTCTCATCTCTGTGCTTACCTGAAGGAAAGAAAGCTTTTGATAAGTTTCTTGCTTTATGTTCTTCATATGGACAGTGGCAAGCACTGTGGAGGGAAAGGAGAAACTCTGTATGTCCTGCTACCACTGCTGCAGGACAGGGGCAGAAGACATCCTCCCAAGGCAGAACAGGAGCTGGGTGAGGCTTAACACCTCCCACACATGAACCTCATGGACATTCACATTACACACGGCTTATGGCTAGCCATGAAGATACGATCCTACATGTGTAACCAAACATGCAATAAGTTTTCAAATACATTCTTTTGGTTCTTACAATGAATAACCCAGAGAAGGAAGAAGGGCAGGAAAAAATAAACCATATCACGCTGGTGAATAAATGAGGATCAGATGAAGAAACTGAGCCCAGAGAGGTGAATAACCTAAGACCTAAAACTTGGCTGTCTGTCTTCTGACTTCTAACTCAGAACACTATTCCAACCCTCCCACTCTAAGACAGGGAAGGGCTGCCAAAAAGCCTGGGGAGAGAACAGCAGAGGAGAAGGCACCTGTCAAAACTGCTTGGGTTCAAGAATTCCATTTGTCTGGTTCCATTTGTCTGCACATCACTGTTTTCCATTTTCCTGCATATCGATACATGCTTCCTCATTATAATCCTATTTTATATTTCTCCACTGCCTTTATTCCCTGGACTTATCTACCCCATGAGCTCCTGGGCCTGGGTCTACTACAGTACTATTTTTCTGATCCTGCACCTACTTCCTGTTGATCAATCATGGCCATCTGGCAACGACAAAGATGGCCTTTATTCTAGTCCCAGCCAGGCCATACTCTGGGTCCCTGAGGGGCTGAGGAGGCTGGAGTAAGTGTTCTGCGTTGTTGACGCCCTGTGGGTGACAGGTGGTAAGGCAGCATGGCAGAACTGGCTCCTGAACTCAGCTTTGCTTTTACCTAAAGCAGATGGGGCCTTATCCACAGGAATGGGAAGGATAAAACAGCAGATTCCTGTTTTGTTTCAGACTTGACTAGTGGAGGAAATAAGGCAAAACCAAAACTGTACCATCTTTTAAGTGGCCTTTTGTCAGCTCCAGTCCGCTATCTGCAGTCATGAGCAGCACCTTGATCCCTCTCGTCACCAGGGCCTGCGGAGAAATTCAGTAAGGTAAAGGAGCTGTCCCTGCTCCCATGAGATTGCCTCTCTCTGAAAAAACATTATGACAATAAAAATACTGGAATGGCCGGGCTCGGTGGCTCAGCCTGTAATCCTGCGCCTTTGGGAGGCTGAGGTGAGTGGATTGCTGAGCCCACGGGTTCGAGACCCGCCTGGGCAACTTGGCGAGACCTCATCTCTACAATAAATCAAAATGAGCCGGGCGTGGTAGTGCACGCCTGTAGTTCTAGCTACTTGGAAGGCTGAGGTGGAAGGATCGCCGGAACCCAGCAGGTCAAGGCTGCAGTGGCCAGGAGCGGCCACTGCACTCCGGTCTGGGTGACAGAATGAGACTCCAACTCAAAAAAAAAAAAAAAATACTGGAATGAACCTGAGGAATGGAGAGGAAGTCTAATTTCCCATCCAAATGCCTGCAAGTTAGGAAATTATCTTCCCTGCCTCAGCCATATTCAGCAAAGCCAAGGTAACAATTAAAATTTCAAACCCAACAGAAGAGATGGAGGAATTGTTTGCATTCACTTTAAGACAGTGATTTCTCGACCATGTGTGGTGGCTCATGCTTGTAATCCCAGCACTCTGAGGAGGGGGGAGGGACAGAGGTGAGAGGATTGCCTGAGTCCAGGATTCGAGACCAGCCTGGACAACTTGGCAAAATCACATCTCTACAATAAATCAAAAAATTAGTAAGGTAAGCTGGCACATGCCTGTAGTTCCAGCTACTCAGAAGGCTGAGGCAGAAGGATCTTCCGAGCCCAGCAGGTTGAAACTGTGGTAGCTGTGAGTGTGCCACTGCTCTCCAGCCTGGCTGGCAGAGTGAGACTTCAACCCACAAAATGAAAAGAAAGAAAGAAAGAAAGAAAAAAGAAAGAAAGAAAGAAAGAAAGAAAGAAAGAAAGAAAGAAAGAAAGAAAGAAAGAAAGAAAGAAAGAAAAAGAAAGAAAGAAAGAAAGAAAGAAAGGAAGGAAGGAAGGAAGGAAGGAAGACAGTGATTTCTCCTAAGGACCTGAACTCTAGATTTTCTCCCCTGTGTCATGGAGCTGATGAACACTTTCTCCACCCTTTCACCCAAATTAGCCACAACCCCACAGGCAGGCCCAATTCACAGGATACATGTGTGAACATGTACACAATCGTGATTTTCCTTAGGTCAATGGCAAAACCATGTAAATTTTGCCTTAGTTCACACACAGTCACACTTTTTTGCTGCATGCGACTTTAATGTGCCTACTTAAACTGAAACAATTTTGGGGAGACTCTAAATCCAAGATAGAGAGAAGAGGCTAAGGGACTTATCTACATCGGGAGTAAAATACTGAAACTGTGGCTATTGGATACTGACAAAAGCCAAAGTATGTCTTCTTGGGTCTTTTGGACCAGAACACCCTAAAAGTGAAGACATTCCAGGAATTAACCCTGAAGCCCTTTGCTGGGTATGAGGAGATGGTTTGTTTTACTGAACTATGTCGAAAAATACGGGAGGCAGAGAAGAGACTCAAGTTAGAGGAGCCAGCGTGTCATATATCAGAGTCACTCCACCCCTACTGCCATAGATCCTATTAGGATGCAATATGTCAAGTCGCTAGCCCCAGGGAGCAACATGGCTTGATGGCAGGTAACTACATAACTTATCCAACTAGAGCACTTGAGAATGAAAGAGGGTGAATTAATAAATTATTCCAGCATCCTGGGGGCATCCTGGACAAACCACTGGGATAACAACAGTTTCTACTTCTAGGGGTGATGTCCTATTATTGTTTCCAATTAATCTCCCTTCGAATCACAACTAGGCAAGTTGGAAAAAGTATTTTTTTTAACTTATCCAGAGACAGAACTTAGGGAGCCAAGAACCCAGAGAGGAAGGAACACTAGCATTTGACACAGCTTTTCCCTTGAGACAGTGGCCAATTCCTAAGTATCAGCCAAGAACTGAGAAGCTGAGCAGAGATGCCCGCAGTTATCTAAATTTTGGGAAACGAAACTGCAGTTCAGTGGCTGCCATGGTACAGGGACCAGGGCAAACTCTGGATTTTCAGGTAGGACTCAAAGTGCTGTCCCTAGGAATAAGAATGAACAAGAATTAAACCAGTCTCAGAGAATTAAACTAGAGCAAGAATTAAACCAGAAAGCTCAGAGATACAAGGGTTGGCACTCAGCTTCAAACCATTGCAAATCCCTGACAGAAGCAAAAATAAATCCACCTGGAAGATAACCAGGAACCTCAAATGATCTTCATGTTTTCAGGAACCTCAAATGATCTTCATGTTTTATTGATGTCAATAAAAAAAATTATTAGACATATCAGAAATAATACTTTACTGACACTATGATAAAAAAGCACAACAGAAACAGATCCATAGGAGATATTAGGTTGATTAGCTATAGGTATTGAAATAACTATAATTAATAAATTCAGGGAATAAAAAAAAATTGGAAAAGTTTGCAAAGAAATGAAAACTATAAAAAAGAATCAAACAAAAATTCTAGGGCAATTAAAACGTTTGAAATTAAGAACTTAGGATGAGTGTAACATCAAATTAGGCAAAGTTGAAGGGAAAAGTAATCCCTCAAACGATAGCATAGATAATCATATCACTATTTTAATGATAAGAAAAATTTTAAAGTATATTAAGTCAGATTGCAATCTTATAGCTTAATTTAAAAATTGGGTGGTAAAATTAGTCATGCTCATGTTTTTTAAAATGTTTTTCAAAAGTATAAACTGATTTTACTTTTTAAAAAATGCTTTATTTTAATTATTTAAGTAAACAAATGAAAAGAATATGAACTGAGATTCTAAAATTCTTTGTTTGTTTATTTTAATTTTCAAAACAAATTAGGGACGAGGAGGGCATTAGTAAAAATTTTTGTCTTCAAAGTTTTCTTCGAACAGTGTCAACAACTTAAATATTTACAAAGTGATTAACTACTTACAGAGATGAAAAACAACATCTTAAGTATGTGTGTCCCCAAACATACATATTTCTGATTGGGACTTTTAAACTGTCAATACCGTAGAGACAATGCTTTTGACGTGGACCTGGCACTAGTCTTCCAGTTAATTTTTTCCTTAGAGAACTATTTTGGGCAACAGAGTGGCGTCCGGGTTTCCCAGGTTGTTGCACTGACAAACTGCAGTGGTGGTCAAGTCAAGGAGCCTGACTAAATCTCATTAATCATTTTAAATTAAATCCAACCTTCCTGTTCAACTATGCCAAGAAGAAAGCCTTTTCTTTTTCTTTCTTTAACAAATAAAAATTTCCTCAGTAAAGATTTGGTACCTTTCAAAAAAAAATAGTATAGAATAAATTATTCAGAAAAAGGCATAATAGATACATGGAATATGATTAAAACATCGAATATTTGAGTAACTGAAATGCCAGAGGAAAAGAGAGGAAAAAATGGAGTATATAATTGCTAAGAATTTTCCAAAACAGATTAAAAATTTCAAGTCACAAATTGAAGAGTGCAAAAATGTAAGCAAGATTAGTAGAAAGAAAACCACATCTAGGCAAATCTTAATAAAACTGCTGAAAACCAAAGAAACAAGTATGAAAAGCAGCCAGAAGAAAAAAGGTACTTTACCTTCAAAGGAATAACAATTTTAATAGAAATAATTTCTTAATAGAAATAATGGATGCTAGTATAATCCTTAAAGAAAATAACTACCAAACTAGAATTCTACACACAACAGAGAGATTCTTCAAAACTATTGTTGAAATAGACTTATTTTCAGACAATGAGGGGTGAAATAATTTTTAACAGTATATCTGCAACAAAGAAAAGATTAAAGGCAGAGGAAGACAAGAAGGATAAAAGCTCAGAGATGCAAGGGGAAAAAACAACAAAAAGTAAATTATAGGGGTAAATCTAAATGGCTATTAACTCTATAATAATAATGATGATGACGATGCTGTGGGTCTAAAAATATACACAACATTAAAAGAAACGATAGCAATAGGACCTAAGGTGAGAGGGAGGAAAATGTAATTAACTGTTTTAAGGTGCTTGCTTTGCCTTGGATGTGGCAAACATATCAACTTAGATGTTAATGAGTCAAGGATGGAAACTATAAGCTGTATGGGTAAAGAATAGTAAGAAACATATAACAGGCTAGAAGAGAAGAAAATGGAAGAATAAAAAATACGTAGTCAGTCCAAAAGAACACAAGAAATCAGAGAAAAGGGACACAGACCAGGTAGGACAAATAGGTCAAAGATAAATAGAACAAAAAGGTAGATTTAAATGCAAATATATAGTAGGTACATTAAATGTAAACAAACCAAATAACTCATTTAAAAGATAAAAATTTTCAAATGAATTAACAAAACAAATTACAATATATATGACTTAAAGATATGTGCCTTAAATATATGGTACAAAAGAGCTGAAAGTAAAACAATACAAAAATATGTATCATGCAAACATCAACCAAAAGAGAGTTGTGATATCCACAGAAAGGAAAGCTATCTTAACATCACCTTTTGCCTTACATTAGAATTGTGTAGGTAGTTTCCAGTCTCCTCTCTAGAATGTGAGGTGCACAGAAAAATTAAACTGCACCTTATTCATCTTCATATCCCATGGTTCCATGAACGTTACAGGTATTTGAGATATGTTTGCTCCAGAAAGTAACAGTCAGAAAAGAAACATGTAAATATGAAGAAAAATTTTAAAGGCACTTACCTTTTTAATATATGGCATGTATTTTTTATCCAGATGATATGAACCATATTCATTCTCAACCTGCACTGCAATGATGGGGCCTCCCTGGTTATACTGAGGGTCAAGGAGATGAGAGTTTGAGAATGAGGCTACTGGTGGGAAAAAAATGTATTTTCTGAGTTTATGGAGCATACACATATCTGGAGTGCCATAAAAACACACTCCTAATTAGCTGGGAGTAGTAGCACGTGCCTGAATTCCACGCTACTAGGAAGGTTGAGGCAGAAGGATCACCTGAGGCCAGGTGGTCGTGGCTGCAGTGAGCCATGATTGTACCACTGCACTCCAGCCTGGGACAGAATGAGACCCACAACAAAGAAAACAGCAACAACAACAACAAAAAACACTCCTAAACTCAACTCCAAGTTGAAATATAATTCTGGTAATTTCTGTCACTCTACAATTAAGCAGTCAGCTCTGGGAAGTCAAATGCTCTTTAGAATCCTACCTTTCCTAATAATTCCTAAATAATTCCCATTAACTTTTCCCTAATTCAATGCATTAAGCATGGGGCCTCAAACTCCCATAACCATGTTGTCCACCCAAGCACCAGTTCAATGAGTAAGGCATCCTCATCCTATATAAGGGTTATCTCATCTCTGTGCTGAATCTTATCTCCTTTCCACTTCTCAGGAACTTTACTCTTCAGAGCATCCTTCTATCTTCTGTATCTTCATCTCTTTCTTTATTGAACCTTTCTCATTATTTTTTAAATTGACTTAAGGCTCTACGTTAAAAATAACTTGCCTGGACCACTTCTCCCTCCAGTTACCACCCTCTTCCCTCTTTACCCTCGTGGCCAAACTTTGTGAACTGTTTCTGTACTCACCTGTGACTTACCCTCTCATCTACTTTTCTAGTCAAAAGAAAAGGCCTTATCTCCACTCTTTCTATTTCACCTAAGTTGTTAACAATTATCTTTTTTCTGCTAAACTCAAACAAGAAATTTTAGTCCTAATTTAACCGCTCCCTCGGCAACATTTAACATTTTTGGTCATCCCTCCTTCATGAAAACCATTCTTCTGCTCTCTTCTATAATCCATTCTCTCCTAGCTCTTTCTGGTCACTCTTCCTCAGTCTCCTTTATAAATCTCCACCTCCTGATGTTGATGTTCCTCGTGGTTTTCTATTCAACTCTGTGCTGCCCTCTCAACTATACCCTTCTGCAAATATCTACAAATCTTCCCTCCCTACTGGTTCCTTTCAATGTTAACGTGCTCAGTTATCCCCTATCTTGATAGCTCTTTCAACT
Source organism: Carlito syrichta (assembly GCF_000164805.1). NCBI lineage: Eukaryota > Metazoa > Chordata > Mammalia > Primates > Tarsiidae > Carlito > Carlito syrichta. The sequence goes on along the minus strand of NW_007256193.1, from coordinate 180,325 downwards.
CAAAATCCCAGTCAGCTAACATATCTTCTCTCCACACCTTGTACCTGCCATATCCTAGCCAAATTTCATTGTGTCTGTTTCATATCTCAACCTACTCTTGGGTATACATGGGACATCTATGAGGTCCCCCTCCCAGCACAAAGAAATAAGAAAAATATAGTTGACCTTTAGGAATTAAACGCCACACCGATAATGCAAGTAGCAATCTGGGCAGCACTTAGGACTATGTATAAGTGTGACTGAAGTGTTTGCATACCAAAAACTGATCATCATGACCTAGGAGAGACTTTAGAGGAAGAGAGTTGAGATGAGAGTATATTTAGCAAGCAAAGAATAATGGGCTGTACTGTACCCCGATAAGGGAAAAAAAGAGGACCCAAGGTCTAAAATTGTTTCTGAAACCTTTGAATTGCATATCCACTCTTGACAAATACTCAAAAACTGTTTCAAAACCTGCTTTTCCCTTTGTATCCATCCAATGAGGGATCCAAAGACTAGAGAATAGAATAGTAAAGAGGATAGATTCAGAAACTGACAGTATCTGGAATTATCTGAAGCAAAAGACCTTGAATCTGAGGGTTCTAAAAGAACAGTACTCAGTTACAGGGAAGTTCTGGTTCCTGAGGTTGTGACATAATGCTTTTGAGACCTCCTAACCACCTTTCATGCTAATTACTAATGATTACTAATTTAGTTTTCTAGACAGGAGTTTCAACACTGAGAAGTCCTAAAGCAAAGATGTATTAAGCCAGTGGAATTTTGTGCAATGATGAAAATTTTCTATATTTTCACTGTCCAGTATGATAGTAACCAGTCACATGTGGCTACTGAGCACCTGAGATGGGCCAGTGTGAATTTTTTATTTTATTTAATTTCAATCCATTTAAATTTAAGTAGCTATCATACTGGACAGTGCAGCTCCAGTCCTTGTCAAGGTCCATCTCTACTATTCCCCGTAAGGCATGCCGATTGACAATCTTTAGCCACTTAGGAGTTGTAACGGTTTCCCTGAGTCTAATTAACTTTGGGGTACTCATAATGTTAAGAAGCAACTCTGTTGCTATTAAATTCATGTGTGTGATGTTTTTTCCTGGCCATATACAAGCCTTGGCATTGCCGCCATTCAATCTACAATAATATCTCCTTCAAATGATCACTGTGAGCATAAAACACGGTTGGCAAATGTTAATCACCCAGTGCAGAACGCAGTACCTAATAGATGTCATGCATTTGTTACTCCTCTCTTCTCACGTTCTACCTAGTATGTAGTCCTTTTCATGTTTACCAACTATTTTAGAAACATAGTGGCACACTATTTCTATTTTTCTTTTCTTTTTTTTTGAGTTGGAGTCTCACTCTGTCGCCCAGACTGAGTGCAGTCGCCACTCCAGACCACCGCAGCCTCGACCTGCTGGGCTCCGGCGATCCTTCCGCCTCAGCCTTCC
>NW_007256193.1:168503-178860 GCF_000164805.1 Carlito syrichta | reverse complement strand
CAGGCAATCCACCCACCTCAGCCTCCCAAGGCACGGGATTACAGGCTGAGCTACCAAGCCCGGCTTCTATTTTTCAATGAGTATATATGATACCATGATTTTATTGCAGAGAAGTATATTAAAAGTCAAAAAACTGCAACTTCTACAAAATTACTGACCTAAGGTCCTCTGTATAAGAAGATACTATTTACGAAGGATGGACATGCATCTATCTTTGGGAAGTAAATTAAGATATTTCAAGGCTAGTCATTAATTTCCCATTTATGGTGTTAGAGAGAGCAAATAATTAATGGCCAAGACAAAACAAAAATACCCAGACTGCAGTTCCAAGTGTACTATCAGAAAAAAGGTAGATCTGAGTATGTGAACTTTGTTCAGTTGGGCAGTAGGTGAAGGAAAGTCATAAAAGAGCAATTAAAACCTGCATTTTTAGATAAGGAATTGGAATTAGCAATTGCATATGTTTTCTACTTCTGAATGTACAGAAAGAAACTCACTCATATCCTGGAAACAAATGCAGGCAATTTCTTCCCTTGGTTGTTGACATGAGGGATTGGGTTTACCTGGAGTGATCCTATCCTAGGAATCAGTTGGTCAAAATAGCGATTCACTGCTTTAGTGAAGCCCTTGTAAGTTGTTCTCAGCTTCATTTTCGGATCCTTGAGTAACCAGCTAAGATTGAAAAGGAGAGACTCAGACTTAAAATGAATGACAGGAATAAGAAAGCAGAACATCCCAGGTCTGCACAGCTACACCAGGACAGCATACAGTGAGGGTTTAATACAACTTTAAGAAAATGCAGTATGTGTCAGTTACAATAGCTTGGCACCTTCACCAATACCTCTTTCCCCACAGTGTAAATGGCGGTTGTATAATGATGAGACAATTTAGAGCACAGCTCATGAAACTACAGCTCCTAAGCCAAATCAGATCTGCTGTTTCTGTAAATAAAGTGTTTGCACAGAGCCACACCCATCCATTTACAAATTGTCATTGCTGCATTTGGGCCATACCAGCAGGATTGAGTAGTTGCAACAGAGATTGTATGTGACCCACAAAGCTTAAAATATTATTTAGCCTTTTTATAAGAAAAGTCTGCCAACCCCTAGTGTAGAGTGAGGTTTTTATAAAGATGTTTAGAAGTTGGAAAAAAAAAAAGCTCTTTAATGGAATACTATTTGGCTATAAAAAAGGAATAAAGTGTTGTACTAGTCACAATAGCAAAAAGTGCTGCCCATTGAAAGAGGATTGAATTAAAAAAATGGTACATATACACAATGGAATATTACGCAGCCATAAAGAAGGACAAAATTACAAACTTCACAGCAACTTGGATGGACTTAGAGTCTATAATACTGAGTGATCTATCACAGAAACAAAGAACTGAGTACCACATGTTCTCACTCATAAGTGGACCTTGAACAATTATCATAATACTTTTTTTTTTTTTTTTGAATTGGAGTCTCACTCTGTCGCCCAGACTGGAGTGCAGTGGTCACTCCCGGCCACCGCAGCCTCGACCTGCTGGGCTCTGGCAATCCTTCCACCTCAGCCTTCCAAGTAGCCGGAAATACAGACATGCGCTACCATGCCTGGCTGATTTTTTGATTTATTGTAGAGATGAGGTCTCGCTGCCCAGGCGGGTCTCCAACCCACGGGCTCAGGCAATCCACTCACCTCAGCCTCCCAAAGGCGCGGGATTACAGGCCGAACCACCGAGCCCGGCTATCATAATACTTTAATAAAGGATTGGCAGTAGTGGGAAACTGCCAGGGGAGGGTGGGTAGGATTATTATCAGTGGTGGGAAACTGCTGGGAGGAGGGCACACCTCATCAACAAGGGTAGCTGCATAAAGAACATTTGTCTACCTAACCCTGAATTGTACCCCACATCTTTAAAATTAAAAATTAAAAAAAAAAAAAACATGGAACCAACCCTACTGTCCTTCAAAAGTGGACTGGATAAAGAAAATGTGGTACATATACACAAAGGAGTATTATGCAGCCATAGAGAACAAAATCATGGACTGCGCAGCAAAGTGAATTGGAGACCATAATACTAAGTGAACTATCACAGAAACAAATTACTGAATACCACATGTTCTTATTCATAAGTGGGCCCTGAACATTAGTCACATTAGCACAAGTGAGGGATCATCAGTACTGGGCACTGCGAGGGGAAGAAGGGAGGGAGGAGGGTGCGGGGGCACTTGACAACACAAAGGGTACCTGGCCTACTACTGGGGGAGTGAGGGCCAAATAGAAGCCCAAACTTCACCTGTATGCAGCCCACTTATATACTACTTATGTATCTTCACTTGTACCCCACATCCCTATAATAAAATTAAAAATAAACAAATTTTTAAAAAGGAATAAAGTACTGATACATGCTACAACACAGATGAATCTTGAAGATGTCATGCTAAGTGAAAGAAGGCAGACACAAAACACCACATATTGTTGATTCTATTTATGTGAAATATCCAGAATAGGCGAATCTGTGGAAATAAAAGGTTGCCAAGGGCAGGGGGGAAGGAAGAATGGGAAGTGACTAGGGAACAGAGTTTTCTTTTTGGGTGAGAAAAGAGTTCTGAAACTAAACAGGGGTGATGGTTGCTCAATATTTTGAATGTAGTTAATGCTACAGAATTGCACACTTTAAAATGGTTCCAACGGCAAATTTTATGTTGTTGATATCTGTGTTTTGCCATAATAAAAAATGATAACGAAGCAAAAAAAAACCTGTTTAAAAAAGAGATAATCCACCCATTTCTTGCTATTTGTACTGTCAACACAAAAACTAGGTCATAAAAGATATTGCTTAAGTGGCAGCCATTAGTTTTTATTTATAAAATAAATATGAACTCTATCTCATTTACAATGCAGAGAGTGAAGTGCATTAAAAAAATAAGTACTGCATAATCCCTAATATTTTAACATTCATTTTCTATGTCATTAAATGGACAAAATAGAGCAGATAAAAATGTACATATAAAATAAGTCCAAGCACTTTGCTGAAACTTGTATTTGAATGTGCCTGTGGGCTACATGTAGTCATGGTCAGGGACCCTCAAAGCACAACTTACCTGGGCAAGCCTCCAAGGTCTAAGTCACTACCGATGTAGGGGCCTGGACACAGAATGACCCAAAGCCCCACCTCTGAAGCCAAGGTTATAAAAGCCCTAGGAAGCAAAGCAATAACAGTAATTTCACATTAAAAGCTGAGACCTAGAATCACTGCTATGTGTCTCCCTTGTGTTCTTCTGAGGTTAGAACAGGTAGAACTCTCAGCCTGGTCCACAAAAGTCCATGTAGGAAACATGACCCAGGGGGACAAGTGACTCAACACTCAGTAAGAAATAGGCTTTGTCAAGGCACTCAAGATAAAGACATCAAAGTGAGAGTCAAGCAATCCTAAACCATCTCCAACCCTCCCACCCAAATCTACTCCTTCCCAGAATTTCCTGTCTCCGTGAATGGCACTGCCATCCAGAAAGCCACCTCAAGCAAAAACTTACAGATCACCCTTGCTCCTCTTTCCTCCTCACTCCATGATGAGAGGCAACCAGTCATTTTATTCCTCCCACTTAATGCTTGAAAACTTCAAATTCCTCTGCATGCCCACTGCTACCACATTGGTTCAAAAACTCATCATTCCAAAACTGAGTTCATTTTTACCTTCTACCAATCCCTCTCCAATTACTATCAATAATGATATCATTATCAACAATAGCAATCAGAACTAATATTTATTTTGTACCGAAATCAGGCATCTCCACTAAACTATTTAACTTTATGATTTTATTTGACAATTCAGTGGGCCAGGTATCAATATCTTCTCCATTTAACAGATGAGAAAATAAAAACTTAAAGGAGTTATTTAGAGATTCCTCAAGGTCATATTTTTAGTAAATGAAAGAACCAAAATAAGGATTCAGGCAGAGAGCCTCCAGAAATGAAAATTTAACTACCATTGTTATGATGCCTCTTAAAAATACTGCCAGAATGATCTTTATACAAGCAAATATAGGCCAAATGTTGTAGCTAATGCCTGTAATTCCAGCAATTTGAGAGGTCAGGTTGGGAGGATTTCTTGAGCTCAGGAGTTCAAAATCAACTTGGGCAACACAGCAAGAGCTTATCTCTACAAAAATATTAACCAGGCAAGGTGGCACGTGCCTACAGTCCTAGCTACTAGGGAGGCTGGGGCAGAAGAATCATCTGAGCCTACAAGGTCATGGCTGCCATGAGTCATGATCATGCCACTGCACTCCAATCTGGATGACAGAGTGAGACTCCAACTCAAAAAAAAAAAAAATGCAAATATGAACTTCCCAAATTTAAATTCTTCAAATGATTCCCTAGTGCCCTCAGAATAAGTTCCAAATTCTGTAGCATGATATAAAAGGCCGGGATCTGGAAATGGGCTATCTCTCTAGTTTAATTTTTTGATAACTCCTCCACTTAAATTATTAGGAGAGCCAGAAAGCAATTACTTGTAGTTCCCAGAAAATACAAAGTATGGCAAAAAGTTAATCACCAAACCCATTCCCTTTCTTCCTGGGCACACAACTCAACTACATTTCTTAGTTTCCCATGCATTTAAATGGTGCCCTGCAACTGACCTCGAACCAATACAATCTTAATAGAAGCAAAGCATTCCAACTCCCAAGGAGAGTCTCCATGTTGTGTTCCACTGGCTGACTGGGTGCAGACAAGCATGATGCTTTGGAAGTTTATGTTGCAGATAATAAAGGCACAGAACAGAAAGACCCTGAATCCCCCACATTATTTCTTGGAAGAGAGATACGTTCTCCAGAAATACCCATTGTAGATTTTACTGGAATAAAAATAAACCTTTATTGTTAGAAGATTCTCAGGCTCACCTGTTACAGCAACTAACATCATCTTAGTAAATTTATAATGTTCTTTTGTATCTCTGACTTTGCCCCTGCTGGACATACTACCTGAATGTCAGTCAGCCCCTTCTAGTAACTCTCACTCCACCCTGAACTTCACCTCAGCTATCACTGCACCCTTACCTTCCCCTGATCTGTTCCCCTAGTTTGGGCTGTATAGTCTTAGTATGCTATGATCGCCTCCCTCTTTTCAGAGCATTCTTATCCTCGAAACCACAAACTGTCTTAGATGCCTTGTCTCCAGCACCAGAGAAATGTCTAAACAGATATTTTAAATAACTTATTCTACTTCAGTCATGTCTTAGAAATGCTGTCAACTATAGCCCAGAAATCTCCTCTTTTAACTGACAGAGCAGGTTTTTCATGATAGACTAAAACTGGAGCGCTCTGGATGACCATTTCTCAAGCACATGGTGAGAAATGCACCCCAGGCACATAGGTCTATGTTTCATTCTAAGTAATAGACTCGCAGCTCAAGATGGCTTCTCCAGGACACAAAATTGTCTGAGCTTCCTCATGGCTCTCAAAGCAGAAAATCAGGTGCCCTCTATTACTTCATCTGATCCCCACACACAAACTTCTATCTCTATGTCATTTAAGCATTAAATTTAAGCATTAACACATACTTCAAATCCAGGTTTACAGTGAAATAAAACTGGTCTACTTTCGGCTCATGGAGGTTCCAGGGAACATGCCTGCAATGGGAAAGAGAGAGAAATATAAGAACCTCACCCCTGACGTCATCTGGTTCCATCTTGATGCCTCTGGTTTTAGAAATATATTTTATTTTCTGAATTTGAGATAGGGTCTCACTATGATGTCCAAGCTAGTTTGAACTCTTGGGCTCAAGCAATCCTCCCGCTTTGGCCTCCCAAGGTGCAGGGAATACAGATGTGAGCCACTGTGCCTGGCTGGCACCTAGGTTATCTCCACCATGAAGCAAGTTGATGATTTCAATAGCCAAACCTCTGTATGTGTTCTATATATTATCTTCAGCATTTCCTCCCTTTGATGCCCAGCAAACATCCAAGCAGCCAACAATTTTTCATGATTCTGGACTTCAGGTAAGATAGATATATGTGTAATATCCTCTGGGATGCATTCACAATTTTTTATAATGCTCATAAAACATTTAAAAAATTTAAATCTACATCTATAATGGCAAAAACAGAAAACCATTAGCCATAACACAGAAACCAGGAAGAACTGAAAAATGCATAGGACTGGATTATACAACATTATTTAAATGTATCAAATGAAATCCAGCAACACAAGATCCACTATGCCCAGCAACAATTAAAAATTACTATGCAGGCAAAGAAACAGGAACATATGACCCATAACCAGGAAAGAAAAAAAAAATCAATCAGTGGAAACAAACCCAGAAATGACACATATGATGAAACTAGCAGAAAATATTAAAAAGTATGCAAATATACACCTTTATATAGGTAATAAGTAAAAGAAAACATGACCATAATGATATCTATGGAAGATATTTTAAAAGAAATAAATGGAACTTCTGGATTTTAAAAAATAGTTTATCTAAAATTAAAAAACTCTCTGGATACTATTAACAACAGGAAATGAAAACTGTATAAGTTGGAACTGACAGCAGAATAGACAGCAGCATAAAAGTTCAGTGAATTTTAATAATTAAAACTCTGACTGAAAAAATGAAAATCAGCTCAGAGTGAGAAAGACAAACCAGCCCTGCTGCTTTCCAGCTGGGAGGCAGACATAGATAAAGCCAGAGGAAAAGTTAATGAGAAGTAGAGTTTCTCTCATGGTTGTGTGACAACTGTCAACACCATTCTCACCCCTCTTTGCATGATCGTTGCTTTCTCACCAATGACACTCCCAGCCTTCTTTGCTATCCCCATCTATACCCAGGGAGACTGTATTGCTAAACTGCCTTTACCTCACACCAGCACCCAATCTCTAGGTAATCCCTGCTTTTTCTAGTCCTGCATCAGAAGCAGCCACCAATCCAAAATGTACCCCTGTTTTGCTAGACTCCCTTCAGAACCCCTTGGCTGGAACCTAATTCTACAAAAGCTCCTTCCGTACTCCCCTTTGTTGAGACTTGTATTCTAGTTTCCACAGAACTCAGTGTCTCCCTGCAAGACAGTAAATCTGTTTTCTCAAACTCTAGGAAACTTTAGTGCCTCCAAGTCTCTGGACAATTAAGCTGTTGGTCTTTTTTTCAATAAAGGCAATAAACCAAGCATGGTGGCCCACACCTGTAATCTCAACACTTTGGGAAGCCGAGGCAGAAGGATCACTTGAACCCAGGAGTTTGTGACCAGCCTGGACAACATAATGAGACCCTATCTCTATAAAAAATTCAAAAATTAGCCAAGCATTGTGGTGCACACCTGTAGTCCCAGCTACTCAGGAGGCTGCAGTGGGAGGATCACCTAAGCCTGGAAGGCCAAGACTGCAGTGAGCAAAGATTGTGCCACTGCACTTCAGCCTGGGTGACAGAGTGAGTCTCTGTATCAAACAAAATAAACAAACAAACAAAAAACAAAGAACAATGCAGCTTCTTTGGATAATAGACTGTCTTCTATTTATGAAATAATTTATGAAATAATAGTGATATTTGATATTTGTTTATCTAAGCGAAGATACTAAAAGCAAACAAACAAATGAAACTTGACAGTCCTATTTCAATCACAAATGTTTTTGAAGTTTTAATAGTTCACAAAGTGTCCCTATCTATGAATTACTGCTATACAAAAGCAACAAAATAATGAGGATAAAAAAGAAGTAAATCATTTGTAAAAAATATCATGACAATTTAGGGAGGAAATGCTTTCAAACAACAACTCCCAACATTCACCAAACTAACTTCCAGATATTTTTCTTCTAAACCTATATTTTTTTTAAAAAAACCAAACCCCTGAAAAAGAACACAACTAAAACTATCAAAACTAACGGATAAGCAATTCCCAAGCTTAGGATAGAAAGGCATCATTTGCTTTCTTTAGTTCCAGTTTCTGGAATTAGGATGTTACTATTACCTGCCAGACCTGGGTCTCAATGAAAATCTTGTCTTTCTACCATAGCCCCCTATCCTGTGACTCTTCCCTGCTGCTGTGACTCCTGTGGTAAAAGGGGAGATGCAAGGAGGCAAGATGCCGTCTCAGCCTCTTCAGTAGTTAGGAACCACCTGGCCTACAGTCATCTGTACTTGCCACCGCCTCTGAAAGTTGGAATCGTGTGTCCAGGCCACAGTAACCCTGTTTAGACAGAGGCCACTCAGAGGAATTGGAGCGGGCTCTATCTATAAGAGGTTCTCCTATCTGTGTCAAGTGCAGACACAGACATCCTAAGAACAACAAAGTACTAAAAGGGGCAACATCTAGCTGGTCTAATAAAGTCTGAAGCTAGGTGTTCAGACTGCAAATTCTTGAAATAATTACAAGGGGGCCAGCACTCACGTGGTGAGGGTGTTGAAGCCGCAGGCCTTTAACTTCTGCAAGTGGGACCTCCAGTATGCCCTGGGCACCCGGAAATAGTGGATAGTGCCCGCCACAATCAGGAACGGAAAGCCTTCCAGCGTGAAGTTTGAGCCCTCAACTTTCAGACCCACACTGCGGTTCTTCAGGTAGAAGGGGGACAGGTGGGTTTGATTAATCCTGCAAGAACACAGCAGGTATGTGGAGTCTTTGAGATGTTATCAATAGGACACACAAGGTGGTCAGATCAGAAAGGTCTTTCCTCCAGGGACCCTAGGCATGCCTCCAGTGAAAAGAGAGACCTTCCCAGCCCGTCTTTCACAAACATACCTGGGCAAGAGGTCATAGCTGAGTTGAGTCATCATAGATAAGGTTGACAACAGGCACAGGATACACTCAAGTCTCATCAGGAAGGCCCACATGCTAAACAGAACAAACTAGAGGTCAGAGAGACACCCATGAGTAAAGCAGGGCATGGAAGGAGGCCTGGGCCAAGGGGGAATATAGGGGTGGCCCCATTTAGCAGGCAGGATTGGGTCCTCTGTTTTGCATCACCTGGCATCATGACGGGCAGCATCCCAAGTTATGTCCACTGACTAGAGGAAGAAGAGCTTCACAGAAGAGTCCCCTGCTAAATAGCCAGGTGTTCAGATACCAGATATATTTTAAAGAAGACCAAGCCTCAGTCAAAGAACAGTTTTATTACCCAGCAGAGAATAATTTCTGGGAAGTCTGCCATAGACATCACTAAGGAATTAATTCTAAATGATGTGCCACATAGCAGAGAATACAGACTAGGATGTAGAAGAAATTCCTCCATAGTGGGCTCCCAAATCCGATCTCAAGTCCCATTTCCCACTTGTCTGCCACCCTAGGAGGCTGTCTCATGAATCCCCAGAACACAACTTATCTTTTGTGCTGCCCATGATCCCATGGCAAACGCTCTCTCCTGTATATATGAGAAATGCCACCAGCCCAGGGTGGCCTGAACGCATGTGGCATGGCAAAGCCACAGCAGTGGCTGCATTGCCAGCACCCAGAGCAGTGCCTGAATCATACTAGGTACTCATAAATGTGTTCCGAAAAAAGGCGTGAGTTGCCAAAATCACTGAAACTTCGATGTTGCCTTTGTAAATTTCAGTTGTAGGGTTTCAATGAGTATACCCCAGGCTAATTTGGGACAGGCAGATGCTTGGGAAGCCGGCGCAGCTCGGTGGCTCACAGCTTTAATCCCAGCATCCTGGGAGGCTGAGGCAGAAGGACTACTTGAGTCCAGAAGTTCAAGTCCACCCTGGACAACATATCAAGACCCATCTCTATAAAAAAAAAATTAGCATATTAGCCTGGTGTGGTGGCCTGTGCCTGTAATCCTAGATACTCGGGAAGCTGAGGCTGAGGATCACTTGTGGCCAGGAGTTTGAGGCTGCGGTGAGCTGTAATGTAGCCACTGGGCTACAGAGGGAAACTCTGACTCAAATCTTAACAGAAACAATAATAATAACAGTAAGTGGGGAAGTCACAAGAAAAATGCAATGCCTGCCCGGGATTAACCAATACCAAGACTGGGTAAGAAGTGTCCACAGGACCCTCTGGGCAGGACTAGAACATAGGATGTGGAGGTGCAGAAGCTCCCGAGGAGTGCGGGAAGCTGACAGTGCTCAGGGAGTGCTCCAGTAAGAAGACAGAAGGGGTCAAGCGGGACCTCGCGGGAACCTGAGGATGGGCTCAGCGAGAACCGTCCTGAACGTGCGGTGGCTTCACTGGAAACCGAGGGGGACGCCAGTTCGAGAGAGAGCCCACCGTGCGCTAGTCTTGCTAAGATGTGACACATAGCAGAGAAAACCAACTAGGATGTAGAAGGAATTCCTCCAAGTCTGATCTCCAACCCCATTCCCATTTCCCATCTTTCTGCTACCGGAGGACGCCACCTCCCTTTTGCACCGGCACACAGCACCAGACGTCCACCGCTCCGGC